>NW_016107432.1:2202612-2207642 GCF_001604975.1 Cebus imitator
TTTTTTCCTGAAAGACAGTCTCACTCACTCACCAAGGCTGGAGTGCAGTAGGGGCCATCTCAGCTCACTGCAACCTCTGCCACCCAGGTTCCTGCCTCAACCTCCCAAGGAGATGGAATTACAAATGTGTGTCACCACACCTGGCTAATTTTTGTATTTTTAGTAGAGGAGAGGTTTCACCATGTTGGCCAGACTTGTCTTGAACTCCTGGCTTCAAATGATCCACCTGCCTACGCCTCCCAAAGCGTTGGAATTACAGGCATGAGCCACCGCATCTGGCCTAAGATATTTATTTATTTATTTATTTTTGAGACAGAGTCTTGCTCTGTCATCAGACTGGAGCCCAGTGGCACAATCTCCACTCACTGCAACCTCCCATGTTCAAGCGATTTCCCTGCCTTAGCCTCCTGAGTAGCTGGGACTATTGGGGAGTGCCACCACACCCAGCTAATTTTGATTTTGTATTTTAGTAGATACTGGGTTTCACCATATTGGCAAGGATTGTCTTAATCTCCTGACCTCGTGATCTGCCTGCCTCTGCCTCCCAAAGTGTTGGGATTACATGAGTGAGCCAGAGTGCCCAGCGAGATTACTTTCATAATCAGAGGAATCTTTCCAACTCTTCTTGTGGGAATGCTACTAAATACATAATCAAAAAATGATTGTGACAGAAAAGGCTGTTGGTGCTACATGAGCATATGGAGGTCACTCAGTGAGACAGAAACTCAGTTTCTGTGGAAAATGGACTGCAGTGACACAGAATAAACCTGGGAATGACTGAATTTCCTCTGCACAGCACCCCTGTCACCCAGGGGTGGGGTGCAGCAGGAGACACAACAGAGAGGAAGGGAGCAGGGGAGAGCTGGGGGAAAGCTCTGGAAAGGCCAGAGCCTGGATTAATCCTGTTCAGATTTCTGACTTCTTTCTGCTCATCCTCTATCAGAGCTGCTCACACTATCTCCTTTTCTCAGACCCTAGGGCTTAAGTGATGAGTTGTTATTGAACCAGAGACCAGGGTGCACAGAACAAACACTTGTGTTAAAAGGTGCTGTATCCTAGAACCACAGAGGATTCGCATTGGTTTCATTCCATCAAATAAATTCTTTTTGGATGGTGTAAATACAAGATTTGATGAAAAGAGTCCTGAGTTCAAACATTAGAATTTGGTAGCAACACATAGATACAACGGTTTATTTAGTTTTTGAAATAGGGTCTCCATCTTTTGCCCAGACAGAGCACAGTGGCACAATCACAGCTCACTGTAATCGCAACCTTCCAGGTTCCAGTGATCCTCACACCTTAGCTTCCTGAGTAGCTGGGGCTACAGATACTATCACCACACCTGGCTAATTTTTTGTGTGTGTACAGATGGTGTCTCCCTGTGTTGCCGAGGCTGGTCTCAAACTCCTGGACTCAAATGATCTTCCTGCTTGTATCTCCCCAAATGCTAGAATTGCTGGTGTGAGCCACCCTGTCCAGCTCTGAATTCTTAAAATTATCTGTAGCACATGTGAATAGAGTTTGTGAACTCTACAGGAACTTTAAAGTCATCATCTGCATCCACCTGAGAACATTGTAGCAGAGTTAGGTTTTGCAGGAATCTCAGCCGGACAATAAACATTCACTAAACAATGACTGTTTTCAGGGTCCTGGGCTGTCCGAAAAGATGCAGATCCTGTAGCAGTTGTCCCTATCCCACTACCTAGGATAATTTGAATAGAAGGTACCTGGGGATGAGGGGTCATCAGCTCCAACATCTAATTCAGACAATGCCTACTCCCAGCCCATCTGGCACCAACCCCATAGGCACTCTAATCTAGGGTTGCCAATTGTCTCTGAGCAACACTTGAGAAATCTACTCCCTGATAAAGAACAGCATAAAGCTATACTGCAAACCAAGCTACGTATCAATTGCAAATGTAAATTTCCTAATTGTCTGACAAGAAAAAAATACAATGTATGTAATAGCAGGAATTGGCATGGGGTGGTGGCTTATGCCTATAACCCCAGCACTTTGGGAGGCTGAGGTGGGCCGATCACTTGAGGTCAGGAGGTCCAGACTAGCCTGGCTAACATGGAGAAACCCAGTCTCTACTAAAAAAAAAAAAATACAAAAATTAGCTGAACGTGGTGCTATGGGCCAGTAATCCCAGTTACTCTGGAGGCTGAGGCAGGATCATCACTGGAACCCAGGAGGGCGAGATTGCAGTGAGCGGAGATTGGGCCACTGCACTCCAGCCTAGGTGACAGAGTGAGGCCCTGTCTCCAAGAAATAAGCCAATAAATAAACAATACCAAGAGTTAAGAGTTTATTTATTTATTTATTTATTTATTGCCCACCTGCAACTGTCTTAATTGACTTATACAGTTAAGAGCTTTTAAAAACATATATGTAAGGCTGGGCATGGTGGCTTATGCCTATAATCCCAGCACTTTGGGAGGCTGAGGAGGACAGATCACCTGAGGTCAGGAGTTTGAGACCAGCCCGGTCATCATAGTCGAGACCCATCTCTACTAAAAATATAAAAATTAGCCAGGCATGGTGGCAGGCACCTGTAATCTCAGCTACTGAGGCAGGAAAATCGCTTGAGCCCAGGATTCGGAGGTTGCAATGAGCCGAGATTGTGCCATTGCTCTCCAGCCTGGGCAACAAGAGCAAGACTCCATGTCAAAAACAAAACAAAAAAACTAGGCTGGGCACAATGGTTCATACCTGTAATCCCAACACTTTGGGAGGCCTAAGTGGGCAGATGGTGAAGTCAGGAGTTTGAGACCAGACTGACCAACATGTTAAGCCCCTTTTCTACTAAAAATATATAAAAATTAGCCTGGTGTGGTGACATGCACCTGGAATCCCAGATACTCAGGAGGCTGAGGCAGAAGAATTTCTTGAACTAGAGAGACAGAAGTTGCAGTGAGCCTACATTGTGCCACTGCACTCCAGTCCAGGTGACAGAGCAAGACTTTGTCTCAAAAAACAACAACAACAACAACAAATATAAGTGGAAAAAGTCACCAAAAGAGTGTTAAATTTAAAATGAAATGTTTATGTTTAAATATTGATTGCTTTTTCTTATTTCCCACATTACCTCAATTTGCCAGTAACTGTCAGGCTGTATGATGTCTCATGCCTGTAATATCAGCACCTTGGGAGGCCCAGAGGGAGGAGGGCTTAAGCTCAGGAGTTCGAGACCAGTCTGGGCAACATGGTAAGACTTCATCTCTACAAAAAATAAAAACATAAAAATTAGCCCAGTGTGGTAGCATATACCTGTAGTCCCAGCTACTTGGGAGGCGAGGTAGGAGGACACTTGAGCTGGGAGTTGAAGGCTACAGTGAGTCCTGATTGCATCACTCTCTGGGCAACAGAGTGAAACCCTGTTTCAAAAAACCAACAAACAAAAACCAACCATCTGCAATTCTCCACAATGTAAAATAAACATATTGGGAACAAGAAACAAAGAGATGAAAGTCTCACTTCAGAGGTAGCTACTCCTAGTATCTTGTTAGACTTTTAAAAGTACTCAGTAATACACTATAGCTGAAGAGTGAAGCACATTTTATTTGTTTTGAGATGGAGCCTTGCTCTGTACCCCAGGCTGGAGTGCAGTGGCATGATCTCAGCTCACTGCAACCTCCGCCTCCTGGGTTGAAGCAATTCTCCTGCCTCAGCCTCCCAAGTAGCTGGAATTACAGGTACCCACCACCACAACCAGCTAATTTTTATATTTTTAGTAGAGACAAGGTTTCACCATGTTGGCCAGGCTGGTCTTGAACTCCTGATCTCATGATCCACCCACCTTGGCCTCCCAAAGTGCCAGGTTTACAGACATGAGCCACTGCACCTGGTCTGTTTTAATTTTTTCAGACAGATTCTCTCTTTGGAGTGTAGGGGTGCCATCATGGCTCACTGCAGCCTTGACCTCCAGGGCTCAAGTGGTCCTTCCCCCATCGGCTTCTGGAGTAGATGGGATTATGGGCACATGGTACTACACCTGGCTACTTTCACATTTTTTTTTCTGGCAGGGCATGGTATATAAGGGCTGTAATCCCAGTACTTTGGGAGGACAAGGCTGGTGGATCACAAGGTCAGGAGTTTGAGACCAGCCTGGCCAATATGGTGAAACCCCATCTTTATCAAAGGAAAAAAAAAATGAGACAGGCTTGGTGGCAGGCACCTGTAGTCCCAGCTACTCTGGAGGCTGAGGCAGGAGAATGAAATGAAATGTTTATGTTTAAAGGAGGTGGAGGTTGCAGTGAACCAAGATCCCACTATGTCACTCCAGCCTGGGTGACAGACCGACGGTTTGTCTCAAAAAAAAATTTTTTTTCTTAGAGACAAGATCTCTCTATGTTTCCCAGGCTGGTCTTGAACTTCTGACCTCAAGGGATCCTCTTCCCTTAGCCTGCCAAAATGCTGGGAGTGCAGGCATGAGTCCCCATGCCCAGCCAAGAGAAACATTTTTTAAATGAAATGTTACTTATTAATGACCAAGGAGTTAGAATTATTTTCATATATGGCTGGAAAATATGGTGTTTCTTTAAAAAATATTAGTCTTTTGTTTTCTCTAGATATCATTTTATTTTATTTTATTTGAGACAGAGTCTTGCTCTGTCACCTGGGCTGGAGTGCAGTGACGTGATCTCAATTCATTGCAGCCACTGTCTCCCAGGCTTAAGTGATTCTTCTGCCGCAGCCTCCCAAGTAGCTGGGACTACAGGCACATGTCACCACACCAGGCTAATTTTTGCATTTTTTAATAGAGACGGGGTTTCACCAGGCTGGTCTTAAAATCCTAACCTCATGATCTACCTGCTTCGGCCTCCCAAAGTGCTGGGATTACAGGCAAGAACCACCTCCTCAGGCCTCTAGATATATTTTATAAAAATATGCAAAGAGCAGGGCATGGTGGCTCAAGCCTGTAATCCCAGCATTTTGGGAGACTGAGGCAGGCAGATCGTGAGGTCAGGAGTTGGAGAACAGCCTGAACAACACGGTGAAACCCAGTCTCTCAAAAAAATACAAAAAA
>NW_016107432.1:2208708-2224642 GCF_001604975.1 Cebus imitator
AAAAAAAAAAAAAAAAAAGTATCAAAGACCTGGACTCACCAGCCCATCAGCTCCAAGCAATGAGATGCCTGGCCCTCATTCATCATGACTGCTTCCTTATCCTTCCTGTATTCCTGTTTTCCCATACATGGTTGCATTTCTTCCCTGCTATATAAACCCCTAGTTTTAGTTGGTCAGGGGCGTGAATTGGAGATTGACCTTCCACTTCCATGGCTGCAGCAACCAATTAAACTCTTCTCTAGCAATATTCTCCTCTCAGTGACTAGATTTCTGTGCTGTGACCAGGACTCCGGCAGAAAACCTGGTGTTGTGGTAAGAGCTGCATGTCTGCATACATGTCTCTGCTGCTCTTCCTCAGCCTTCCTGCTGCACTTCACACCTCCCTATTCTGGCATCTCCTAATGCCCTGGCCTGGCCCCCAATGCTGCATAGTGATTTCCCTGAGTGGGTCAGACTATACCAGCAGTCATTACCTGGCCCTGCCTGGCACATCGGCACGCGGTAAAAGTTAAATAAATGGAAGTGGGAAAGAATGCAGTGAGGCTATTGTTGTTTTAGGAGTTTCTAGTTTGTTCACACAGTCAGGAATCTGCTCACAGGCCCATATCATATTCTAAACCAAAATACATCTACCAGCTTGGCATGGTGGCTCACACCTGTAATCCCAGCACTTTGGGAGGCCAAGGCGGGTGGATCATCTAAGCTTAGGAGTTGAAGACCAACCTGGCCAATATGGTGAAACTCCATCTCTACTAAAACTACAATAATTTGCTGGGCGTGGTATTACATATCTGTAATCCTAGCTAATAGGTAGGCTAAGGCAGGAGAATCACTTGAACCTGGGAGGTGGAAGTTGCAGTGATCCAAAATAGCACCATTGCATTCTAACCTGGGCAGCAAGAGGAAAAATCCATCTCAAACACACACACACACACACACACACACACACACACACACACACACACACACACACACACAAAATAAAAGACATCTACCACAGGATGCATGGAAAGTTCCACGTTCTTTTAGAAGGCATCTTAGCAAAAAGGATACCTAAAGCACACTAGTGTGGTCCAGAATTTTAAGCAGAACCTCTGTACTGCTCAATCCCCTTCCCACTCCCCACCAACCATGCTCACATCCCTACTCACTCCCCACCATGCCGGCTCATCCTCCCATTTGGTATCCCTTTTGTGTGACATCTCTTTTCCCTCTGTTTGACACTATGGGCTGTAAAGTATGTTCCTTGGTCTAAAGAAATGTAAGCCCGTGGTTCCACATGGTATACTATATCTCTTTTTTTTTTTTTTTTTTTTTTTGAAAAACAGGGATAGTTTGACTTCTGTTTTTCTATTTGCATGCCCATTATTTTTTTCTCTTGCCTTATTGCCCTGGCCAGGACATCCAACACTATGTTGAACAGGAGTGGTGAGAGAAGGCACATCCTTGTCTTATGCCAGTTTTCAAAGGGAATGCTTCCAACTTTTGCCAATTCAGTATGATATTGGCTGTGCATTTGTCATATATGGCTATTATTTTGAGGTATATTCCTTCAATATCTAGTTTATTGAGAGTTGTCGTTGTTGTTGTTATTGTTTTTATAAAGACAGGGTTTCACCATGTTGGTCAGGCTGGTCTTGAACACCCGACCTCAGGTGATCTGCCCACCTTGGCCTCCAAAGTGCTTGGATTACAGGAGTGAGCCACCACGCCCGGCCTATTGAGAGTTTTAATTATGAAGAGTTGTTGAATTTTATTAAAGGTCTTTTCTGCATCTATTTAGATAATAATGTTGTTTTTGTCTTTAGTTCTGTTTATGTGATAAATCACATTTATTGATTTCCATATGTTGAACTAACCTTGCATCCTGGGGATACAGGCTACCTGATCATGGTGGATAAACTTTTAGATGTGCTGCTGGATTCAGTTTGCCAGTATTTTGTTAAGGTTGAAGTTTTTGCATTAATGTTCTTCAAAAATATCAGCCTGAAGTTTTCTTCTTTTGCTCTGTCTTTGCCAGGTTTTGGTAGGAGGATGATGATACTGGCTTCAGAGACTGTTTCAGAGAGCAAGCAGTCCCTTCTCTTCAAGTGATTGGAAGAGATTCAGCAGGAATGGAACTAGCTGTTATTTGTACATCTGACAGAATTCATCTATGAATTTGTGTTGTCCTATGCTGCATTTTGGTTGGTAAGATATCAATTAGCTGGGCGAGCTGGTGCACACCTGTAATCCCAGCTACTCAGGAGTCTGAGGCAGGAGAACTGCTTGAAGCTGGGAGGCAGAAGTTGCAATGAGCTAAGATCGTGCCACTGCACTCCAGTCTGGGTGACAGAGTGAGATTTCATCCAAAAAAAAAGGAAAAAAGAAAAAAGAATAGAAGTTTATTTGGCTTCGAGGCTGAGGAGTCTAAGATCAAGGGACCACAACTTGTGAGGGCCTTCTTGCAGTGCCATACCATAGCAGAGGGGCAAGCATGCAGAGGTCACAGCGAGGTGATGGAAACTGAACTTACCCTTTTATCAGAAGCCCACTCCCTGGATAACCAAATATACTCTCCAGATACCAACATTAATCCATTCATGAGGGCAGAGGCCTCATGACCTAATCAACTCTTAAACGCCTTACCTTTTATTCTTTTCTTTTCTTTTTTTCTTTTTTCTTTTCTTTTAGGTGGAATTTTGCTCATTGCCCAGGCTGGAGTGCAATGGCACGATCTCGGCTAACTGCAAACTCCACCTCCAGGATGCAAGTGATTTTGCTGCCTCAGCCATGCAAGTAGCTGGGATTACAGGCTCCCAAGATCACGCCCAGGTAATTTTTGTGTTTTTAGTAGAGATGGGGTTTCACCATGTTGACCAGGCTGTTCGTGAAGTCCTGACCTCAGGAGATCCACCCACTTCGACGTTCCAAAGTGCTGGGATTACAGACATGAGCCACTGTGCCAGGCCAGGTCTCACGTCTTAATGTCATCACAATGGCAAATTTCAACATGAGCTTTGGAGGCATTCAAACCACAGCACTTACCTTGCCTTGTTCTTCTGAATCTCTTGAGATGTCTTCCCAAATTGTTTCATTTCTTTGTGGAAGGGGTAAAAGCAAATAGTTGTCCTTTATCATCCAAAATCAGAATTCAGAATGATTTATTTCCTTTTTCTTCTTTTTTTGTCAAGAGGGTTACTGTTTGCTGAAACTTGAACTGATTTCACAGAAATCAGAATAACTCTAAATTAACCCAGAATTTAATTTGTTCAACTTTTCCTTTATCCTCCCTTCCCCTTCATCAATGCTTGACATGCCCACTCTTGGAACAGTTTTTCCTAACCCACTTTTGAGACCCAACAGAGAATAGGAGGAGCCAGAGAGTGTTTATATTTGACCCCAACACATCTGAACACTTGATCTTGGCTCACGGCAACCTCCACCTCCCCAGTTGAAGCAATTCTCCTGTCTCAGCCTCCTTAGTAGCTGGGATTACAGGCACATGCCACCACACCCAACCCATTTTTGTATTTAGCGGAGACATGGTTTCACCATGTTGATCAGGCTGGTCTCGAACTCCTGACCTTGTTATCCACCCACCTCCACCTCCCAAAGTATTGGGATTACAGGTGTAAGCCACCTTGCCTGGCCCTCTATCAATCTAAACATTTTAAATAAATGAAAGAAAACATTTGTTAGGTATATAGTAACTAACATAAAGTTATCTGAACATAAAATTAAGAAACAGCATATTGAATCCAGAAGTATATTAGAAAATACAAAATAAAGCAGCAAAGTGGCCAGGCCCCCCTAGGTGGGGGGACTGGGTCTGGGGTGGGTCTTCTCATCAACAAGATCTGGAGGGAGTACCCAGGCAGGATCATGAACATGTTCAGTGTGGTGCCCTCACCCAAGGTGTCAGACATAGTGGTGAAACCCAACAATGTCACCCTCTCCATCCACCAGCTCATAGGAAACACAGATGAGACCTACTGCATCTATAATGAAGCTCTCTATGACATCTGCTTTGGAACCCTAAAGCTGCTACGCCCACCTACAGTGACCTGAACCACCTAGTATCTGCCAACAGGTCAATTCTGACTTGCAGAAGCTGGCTGTGAATATGGTTCCATTCCCACCGGCACTTCTTCATACCCAGTTTTGCCCTGCTGACCAGCCAGGGAAGCCAGCAGTCACAAACCCTGACAGTGCCCGAGCTCACCCAGCAGATGTTGGATGCCAAGAACAGGATGGCAGCCTGTGACCCCCGCCATGGCCACTACCTGATAGTGGCCACCATGTTCAGGGGCTGCATGTCCATGAAGGAGGTGGATGAGCAAATGCTTAATGTCCAAAACAAGAACAGCAGCTACTTTGGTGAGTAGATCCCCAACAATGAGAAAATGGCTGTTTGTGACATCCCACCCCAAGGGCTAAAAATGCCCACCCCCTTCATTGGCAACAGGAGACCCATCCAGGAGGTGTTCTAGTGCATCTCAGAGCAGTTCACAGCCATGTTTCCACACAAGATCTTTCTGCACTGGTACACAGGTGAGGGCCTGTAAAAGATGGAGTTCACCAAGGCCAAGAGCATCATGAATTACCTGGTGTTCAAATACCAACAGTACCAGGATGCCACGGCCAAGGAAGAAGGCAAGTTCGAGGAGGAGGTGGCCTAGAGCCTCCAGTCACTGGGGAAAGTAAGGAAGCAGTGAGAACTCTTAATTCATTCCCAGCCTGTCCTCTGGCCTGTCCCACTGTGTGTGCACTTGCTGTTTTCCCTGTCTACGTCCCATGCTGTAAAGACACCATTATTAAAGCATTTTCATAGTGAAAAAACTTGTTTTGGTTTATAGCCATGTGATCTTTTTTGCCCGATATACATTTTGTCTTCTATAAAATACCTGTGCACCTACTGAATACTTCCGTGTGTGACTGCATGTGTGTCTGTATGTCATAAAGAATAATTATCTACACATCACAGATATAGATCTCAGAGTTTAACTGTGTATGCATTCCTGTAATCTCTTCATCTCATAAGAATCTTAATTTTAATCTTGGACACAGAGGCTATCCTTTACCTTTTGAAACAGAGATTGGAAATCCCGGGGCCTGAACTGTTACACCCTAAGGTTAGTAAACTTCAATGAACATCTTTTTGCTGATCTTTTGAGTGGCAATATTTTTATTTAACCAGTGGGAGGGATGGGGTTCTCCCTTTTAGCAGCTATTTTGCAAGATGCTTTCCTCATGGGCTTGGTCTCCTTGTCCTCACCATGACCTGATAACCACATCAGTCCCGGCTCATTTCTGAGTAAGCTGGGGCTTTCAGCCCCACTGAGAATTGGCATCTGGGCTCAGGTAGCAGGGACACAGTGAAGGGGGAGGATTTTGCATGCCAAGGTTGGAAGGGGCAAAGCTGGGAGTTGCAGGGGGCAGAGAGGTTTCTGGGGATAAGATGATGCCAGAACAGCTCAAGATTGGCCTTGAGTTCCCCTCTAGAGTTGACCTGATTCTGAAGACCAAGGTATGGCTCCAATAAACCAGACCCATCCTCATCGTTAGTCTCCTGGGGCCATAAAATCTAGGGGAGACAGGGTCCCCTGACAGAACCAAGTTAAATTTCCCAGAGATCTAGGCATTCATTTACCCTGATCCAGAGACTTCATACACCCCGGGAAAGAATCACCATTCCTGCAGATAATGGACTAAGGCCAAGAGGGCAATGAGGAAGTGCTGGGGGCATAATTCCCTGTGCACACCCAGCCATCTGCACTCTTCCATGGTGGCTCTGTGGGGCCCTCACACAGCCTCCATGCTCCTGCTCACACTGCTTGCTCAGCCAGGAGCCTTCCAGATCCACCTGAGTTACGCAAATCCCCAAGTGAAACCAACCTGCTTCAGCCTTCTCTTCCACAGCCTCCTGTTTATTCCCAGGAGATTCAGTCTCTTTCTTTTGTACCCTGGGTCCCTTCACTTGTGCTTCCACTGTGGGTGGTCACAAGCTCTGTGGCCTTTGGTGTGGATCTCTCTGTTGGAAGACACAGGATGCCCTACAAGTCAGGGATGGGTGTCATCCCTCACAGAGACAGCCATGTGGCCCAGGATCTATATGCACCTGCAAAACTGCTATTTCTGGCTTCTATAAACAATCTCTGGCTGAGCTGGTGGCTCACACCTATAATCTCAGTGCTTTGGAAGGCCTAAGTTGGCAGATGGCATGAGTCCAGGCGTTTGAGACCAGCCTGGGCAACATGGTGAAACATAGTCTCTACAAAAACTTGAGAAAGAGAGAGAGAGAGAGAGAGAGAGAGAGAGATGGGCACAGTGGCTCACACCTGTATTCCCAGCACTTTGGAAGGCCGAGGTGGGTGGATCACCTGAGGTCAATTTGAGACCAGCCTGGCCAAAATGGTAAAACCCTGTCTCTACTAAATATACAAAAATTAGCCAGGTGTGGTGGTATGCACCTATAGTCTCAGCTACTCAGGAGACTGAGGCAGAATAATCACTTGAACCTGGGACACGGAGGGTGCAGTGAGCTGAGATCTGAGATTGCACCACTGGACTCCAGCCTGGGTGAAAAAGTGAGACTCCATCTCAAAAAAAAAAAAAGAAAAGAAAAGAAAAAGAAAAAGGGCACTGTGGCTCATGCGTGTAATCCCAGCACTTTGGGAGGCCAAGGTGGGCAGATCATGAGATCAATAGATAAGACTGTCCTAGCCAACATGGTGAAAACCTGTCTCTACTAAAAAACAAAAAGTTAGCTGGGCATGGTGACAGGCACTTGTAGTCCCAGCTACTTGGGATGCTGAGGCAGGAGAATCACATGAACCGAAGAGGCAGAGGTTGCAGTGAGCAGAGGTGGCGCCACTGCATTGTTATACCAGAGCAAGTATAGAAAATTAACACCTAGACAAAAGTATGCCAAATTGCAGGGTCTTTATTGCTGGCGGCCACGGAGGACTCACGTCTCTCCAACTCGTGGCCCCGAGCTCAGGGGGAGCAGGGTTTTTAAGCTGAAAAACCACATTCTGGTTTTAGGACCAAGAGGGTGAGGGGATGCAGGGCAGGCAACTTTACAGAAACTATTTCTGGCAGTTTCTGATAAGCAAGGGGTAGCAGCTTTACACAGTGGACTTCAAGTTAAACATTACAATGGAAAATTTTTTTTCCTTTTTCTTCTCAATCAGCATTTTTCAGAGCAAGCTAGCTGTTTTTATTTACAGAAGCCAAAGTCAGCAGTTATCGCAAGGAGAACGGGGCAGCAGTTACAACTTATTTTTGGAAAAACAGCTTTATCTTGTATAAAATGGCATTGCTTAGGTTCTAACTCTAGACCAGCTATAGCACACAATACAGCCTAGCGACAGAGTGAGACTCTTTCCCCTAAAAAGAAAAAATAAATAAAAAATAGCCAAACGCCAGGTGTAGTGGCTCATGCCTGTACAGTAATCCCAGCACTTTGGGAGGCTGAGGTGGGCGGATCACGAGGTCAACAGATCGAGAGCATCCTGGCCAACATGGTGAAACCTCGTCTCTACTAAAAATACAAAAAATTTAGCTGGGCATGGTGGCGCACCTGTAGTCCCAGCTACTCCGGAGGCTGAAGCAGGAGAATTGCTTGAACCTGGGAGGTGGAGGTTGCAGTGAGCCAAGATCACGCCACTGCACTCCAGCCTGGCACCTGGCAACGGAGCGAGACTCTGTCTCAAAAAAAAAAAAAAAGAAAGCCAAACATGGTGGTGTGTGGCTGTAGTCCCAGCTGCTCCTCTGGAGGCTAAGGTGGGAGGATCACCTGAACCCTGGAGTTGGAGGTTGCACTGAGCCTGGATTGCACCACTGCACTCCAGCCTGGGTGACACAGTGATACTCTGTCTCTACAAAACATAAAAAATTTGTCTTTATGTACAAGAGATACCTGCTGCCAAACTCATTAAGAATAAATAATGCAACCAACTGTGTACTCTCAGAAACTTGAGAAATGTGACCAGGATCTCAGCCAGTGTTACCCTTGTACTGCAAAGCCCTGCAGTACCATCTGTGACATTTCTTTCTATTCACTCAAAAAAAGAAGAGATTAATTTTTTTTTACAAATTACTTTATACTGTTCAAATCAACACATCAAGTGGTGCATTTAGAGGTGTTGGTCGAGGTCTTAGAGGCCACGTGACTAGAGAAGGGGGCTGAAGTCTCAGAGGATACTCAGGAGAAGGTTGAGTGTTGGTTGAGAGAGCAGGTCATCCAAGTGAAGGAGTTGGCTGAAGTACTAGATAAGACCTAGGTGAAGGAGCTGGCTGAGGGCTGAAAGGTCATGAGTAGATAATTTAGGTACTAGAGGAGACTCATTTGAAGATGATAGCTAAGGGAGGCCACCAAGGTAGATAAGGTGGCTGAGGTTCCAGATGCCTTTAACTGGAGAAGTAGGCTGAGGTCCCAGAGGCCACACTGCTGGAGGAAGAAGATGAGGTCCCCCAGGATAGACACCTGGATGAGGTGAATGGGGTGCCCCAGGAAAGACAGGTAGATGAGGTGGATGGGGTCCCCCAGGACAGATAGAAGGATAAGGTGGTTGTAGTAACTCAGGACAGACAGCTGGATGAGGTGGATAAAGTCCCATAGGCGATGCAGCTGGAGGAGGTGGTGGGAGTCCTACAAAACAAACAGCTGGAAGACATGAAGGAGGTCCCAGAGGACACTCGATTGCTGGAGGTGTCTGCAGTTTCAGAAGATCACCAGCTGGATAAGATGGTGGAGGTACAGGAGAGCACTTGACTGGAGGAGGTGACTGTGGTCTCAGAGAACCTTCACTTGGAGAAGATGGTTGAGGTGGCACAGGACCCTTGAGTGAAGTAGGTGGCTGAAGTCCCAGAGGACACATGAGTAAAATAGGAGGTTGAGGTGCCAGAAAACACTCAAGTGGTGGAGTCACCTGTGGTCTCAGAAAATCATTAGCTGAAGAAGATGGTACAGGTAGCAGATCTAACTTGGGTGGAGGTGTGTGTGGTCTCAGAAAACCTTCAGCTGGAGGTGGTGGTAAAGATATCAGAGAACACTCAAGTGGAGTTGCGTGAAGTCTTAGAACATCTTCAGCTGGAGACAGTGGTAGAGATACCAGAGGACGCTCAGGTTGAGGTGTGTTGGGTCCTAGAAAATCTTCAGCTGAAGACGGTGGTAAAGGTACTAGTGTACACTCAGGTGAAGGTGTCTGTGATCTCAGAAAATCATCAAGAATGTGAAGAGATACCAGAATACACTCTATTGAAACAGGTAGTTGAGGTCTCAGGGGACACTCAAAAGGTGGAGCTACCTGTAATCTCAAAAAATTATCAGTTGGAGAAAGTGGTTGGGATCCCAGAGGACACTGGATAGAAGGTGTGTGTGGTCTCAGAAAATCATCAGCTGGAGATGATGGCATCAGTACCAGAAGACACTGGAGTAGTGGTGTCTGTGGTGTCCAAAGATTATCATTTGGAGAAGGTGGTAGAGGTGCCAGAAGACACTCAGGTAGAGTTGTATATGGGCTCAGAAAATCATTGGCTAAAGGTAGCAGAGGTAACAGAAGACACTCATGTGTAGGTGTCTGTGGTCTCAAAAACTCATCATCTGGAGAAGGTGGCAGAGATACCAGAAGACACTTGGGTGGTGTTGTGTATGAGCTCAGAAAACCATTGGCTGAGCAAGGTGGTAGAGGTGCCAGAAGACATTCATGTGTAGGTGTCTGTGGTCCCCCAAAATTATCATCTGGAGAAGGTGGCTGAGGTCCTAGTGGACACTGGAGTCAAGGAGTTGTCAGAGGTCCCAGAATACCTTTAGCTGATGGGAATGGTTGAGCTCCCAGGTGACACCCTGATAGAGGAAGTGGCCAGCAACCCATCAGTGGTCTTGAAGGGTCAGCCATGATGTAGGGCAAGTAGGACAATCCTGAGCAATGATGATGTTGTGCTGCAGCCATATTAACCTGCAGGAAGAAGGAGGAAGTGTTTTGAAATTATTAATTTGATGGACAAAACTGCCAACAACAACACAGGCTACACCTTATGTTGCTGCTGATAGTTTTTTGCACCTTTCCATCCTCCAGGTTTCAAAATAGCAGCATTAGTGTCATGAAGTCACCCTTCCACTAAGTACCGCCAGCAGCTGGGGCATGAAGAAAAGTCATTGGGACAAACTGTTTTCTCCACATGCCACTGTGTCTGTCTGCAAATGTAGGCAGGCTGCGGGCCTGCCCCAGGGAAGACAGAGTCATAACACAGTAAGGAAGAAGCATGTTTCAGACACAGGAGTGTCTATATCTATCCTCATTCCTCCCTTACCACCATCACCAGAGCATGCTCCTTGTATCAGATAAACAGCAAGTAAGAGAGGCATGAAAAACCCATTGTCCACACGTGTTGCAGCTTGTTTTTGGAGAATATTCTCCAGGCCTTTTATGTTCTGTCTCTGATTCTCAGAACTGTGCAAGTCAGTGTGACCACCCTGCTCCAAATCTAAGAAAACAGAAGCTCCCCAAGGAAGCAGAGCATGTGCCCAGGGTCACACAGCTTGCAGGAGGCAGAGTGGAAGTTGATTCCAGCTCTGCCTGCAGGACCCTCTCATTTCCCATCCGCTTCCCTTCTTAACAAAGGGTCTTCTTCACTCTGGGGGTGCCCCCTGTGAAAACAAATGGCTCTGGGGAAGTGTGGATTCCTGAAGACATGCAGGGGAACTTGGAGAGGGTTTTCTGACAGAACAATCTAACATACTGAAGTCAGTTACGCATGGCTGGAATATTTCTTTTAACTCCCAGGTAATACAAATTTTAAGTGCACTTTGACATAAATAATACTATTGTCCATAGAAAAATAAGGTGGGAATTCTGAAAAAAAAAAGCAAGTTTTAGAAAAGTGTTTGATTTCAAGTGTACAATTCCCATCATATGTAATCATAGGACTTGACAGCTGTTGAAAGTACAGAGGCCACATGAGAACAAGCATAGCTGAGCATCATTTAAGGCCTTCATTGGGAATTGTTGCTGTGGGTAATAGGTTACATTCACTTTCACTAACTCGCAGTCAAGGCATTTCCTATTACAAATATGGAAACTCTGACACTTAGAATATTAGATCAGGGGCACAACCAAAGAGGGGGAAGGTGTTTTTGCACAACACAGTTACCAACAGGAATGGGACTGTGATGAACTACGGAATTGAACTTGTCAAGGAGCATTCAAAATTGCACAAAGCACATATTAATGTTGGATTAATGAGTTTTCACTTTCATCACTTCTGGGAATACAGCAGATATTTCAACTGTTAATCACCTACTTTACAGAAGAAAACAAAATCACAGCAAAATAAAAGAAAACCCCATATATTTCAGAAGTAGACCCCACAACATCTTGAGTAAAAGATATCAGTCAGAGTACACTGGGCCATGAGACCTACAGCAGTGGAGGTCAATCCACTCAAGATGACTAGCTGGGAATGGAGAAGCCAGAAAGCTTGTGGGGAAGATTTTGCTTCTGAAAAAGTCGAGACAGAAAAGGTATCACAGTACCCACAGAGCAGATGCCAGGCCAGGAGAAGGCGATGGAGGAAAAGACTACAGTGTCCTGATACAGGCAGAGTGAAAATTACTCCAGCATTTACCTCTGTCTTCTCTGTGTTTTCAGTTGGGACACAGCTGCTATTCCTCACGGGAACTGAATGAGGCCCTGAATCTGGTAAGGGCCAGAGAAGGGAATGGGGCTAAATCTGGCTTGCAAGTTCTGTGCAGAATAAGAAACCCTCCACACCCTCTGCTGCCATCTCACTCTCTTTTCCACATTCAGGTCCCTTACCAGAGTCACAGCGTTTATTGACCAGATGTCTCAGAGGAGGCTGGAGCCCTCTGGGCCTCTGCCTTGAGGGAGACAGAGCAGAGCCCTGGTCCAGGGGTTTTCTTAACTCTCAACAGGCTGCGGACAGGTAGGGCGCTAACCAGTTGGAAAGGAGCTTTAAATCAGGGGTTCCCAGTACATATCAAGAGAAATCACCCATCATGGGAGCACAGACTCAAAATTAAAATTGAAACAGCCATGGATGGGAAGAACATTTATAGGCCCAGGACAGGAGCAGCACTACTCCTTTTCTTCAAGCTATAAGGGCATTTAAAATTCTGTGGATTCACAGTGAATCTAACCTCCATATATCACCAGGCATTGTCAATATTTATGAATAGAAATGAACATGATGATACCAACCGTCATGAGGAAAGCTAAGAGCTACAGAAATTAAATGAAGGCCAGGTCTGGTGGTTCACACTTTTAATCCCAGCACTTTGGAAGTCTGAGGCAGGAAGATCACTTGAGGTCAAGAGTTAAAGACAAGCCTGGCCAGCATGGTGAAATTCTGTCTCTACTGAAAATACAAAAAGAAAAAATTTGCCAAGCATGGTGGCAGGCACATGTACTCCCAGCTACTTGGGAGGCTGAGACAGGAGAATTGCTTGAACTCAGGAGGCGGAGGTTGCAGTGAGCAAAAATCATGCCACTGCACTTCAGCCTGGGTGACAGAGCAAGGTTTTCAAAAAGAAAAAAAAAAAAAAAAAAAAAAAAAAAGAAAGAAATAAAAAAAAAAAAAAAAAAAAAAGAAATAAAAGAAAAGAAAGAAATCAATTGGAAAGTTTTAGGGTTGCACTTCAAATGTTAAAGGAGTAACATTACATAGAAATTTAGCTTACTAAAGGAGTTACATAGTTCACAATAAACAATTTAAACCAGCAAAAAGAATAAAGGAAGTTCCAAAGAGTGCAAATAAATGCTTCTTTTCTTAAAGCAGATCTCATGGTACTGCTTTATTGATCCATGAAGACATTGCCCAAAAATCTCTGCTCTCATCAGCACTTACAGCTCCCATTCTAAAATGCTATGTTTGTTACTTTTCTCAAATGAAAGAAAAATAAAGCCTTCACACTGACTCAAGGTGGGAAGGGGAGCTGGCCCATTTGCCTTGCAGGCTCATCTTAGCTGTTAAAAGTAACCAAGACTTCAGGGTGGGGCAATGTCCACAGTCAGTGGAGGGGCCTGAGCTCCACCATTCACAGGGAATCAGCCAAGAGGCATTCAGCTAGGGCACCTGAGAAAAATGGGGTCCTGCCACCCAAAGGAACAACTGTTCTCTTCATAAGTGCTTGGAACTGTTTCCAGGAAACATGACAATTACCCAACCCGAGGCTTCACCACCAAAAGGAGAAGCAGGGCGTGTGGATTGTGCAGCAGAAATTAAGCGGCTGCCTTGATAGGAGCTTCTACCTCTCCGGAAAGTGTTCTTTATGCCCAAGTGTTTCTTGGCCAGCTCCTCACTCATATGTCTCTCCGGCATTCTTCTTTTTCCTCATTTCCCATCTAGAAGACAGAGAAAGAATTGACTTGAAGAAGAATTAAAACACCATGTTCTTTACTAGGCACTCAAAGCTTCAACTAAAAAAACAAAAAATTCTTTAAAATGACCATCACAACTGGGTGAGGTGGCTCATGCCTGCAATCCCAGCACTTTGGGAGGCTGAGGTGGGTGGATCATCTGATTTCAGGAGTTTGGGAGCGGCCTGACCAACATGGAGAAACTATCTCTACTAAAAATACAAAATTAGTCAGGCATAATGGCACATGATTTTAATTCCATCTACTCAAGAGCCTGAGGCAAAGAATTGCTTTAACCCAGCAGGTGGAGGTTGTGGTGAGCTGAGATTGCACGACTGCACTCCTTCTGAGTGACAGAGCCAGACTCTGGCTCAAAAAGAAAAAAAAATCCATCACAATGACCCATCTGTGCTGCTTGTAGGCAGACTTCCTCTCTGCCATCTCCCTATCCAAGGCTTGAGCACAGAGCTGTAGTGAGAAAAATACATCCATGTCCTGACCTCACTGACTGTGCCCAAAAGCAAGGAAAACAAACAAACAAAACTTTCTCAGTTGTCAAGAGCCTTTCTTGCAGAAGGGGCCATCTGAAAAAGCCACTATGCCCAGCCTGAAAGAACATCTTTTAAATTATTTGTAGAATTTGATTCTTCTGATTTGAACTCCCAGGTAATGCAAATTACCTTGGAGTTAAATTCAGAATTAGTACCTTAAAAAACATCCCATCCCCAGGCATGGTGGCTCATGCTTGTAACCCCAGCACTTTGAGAGGCTGAGGCAGGTGGATCACTTGAGATTGGGAGTTTGAGACCAGCCTGGCAAACATGGTGAAACCCCATCTCTACTAAAAATACAAAAATTGGCTGGGTGTGGTGGCAACCACCTGTTGTTTTAGCTGCTGAGGGTGGGGGTTGAGGCAGGAGAATCACTTAATCCCAGAAGGTAGAGGTTGCAGTGAGCCAAGATCACACCATTATACTCCTGTCTGGGTAACAAAACAAAAATCTAAAAAAAAAAAAAAAAAAAAAAAAAAAAAAACTTCCCACAATTTATATTAACAATTCTCTTTTCAAGACTAAGTGGAGTAGGGACTGTTAAATGCAGCAGGGCATGGTGGCTCACACGTGTAATCCCAGCATATTGGGACATGCAACTTGGAAGGTGGTGGATCACCTGAGTTCAGAGTTCAAGACCAGCCTGACAAAAATGGTGAAATCCCGTCTCTACCAAAAATACAAAAATTAACCAGGCATGGTAGTGCACACCTGTAATTCCAGCTACTTAGGAGGCTAGGGCAGGAGACTCAATGACACCTGGAAGGCAGAGGTTGCAGTGAGCTGAGATTGCGCCACTGAACTCCAGCCTGGGCCAGAGACTGAGACTCGATTTAAAAAAAAAAGAGAGAGAGAGAGAGAGAGAGACACTGTTAAATGTGCCTAGGTTTCTTCATAACTCATTTATTTTTTGTTTTCTACATATCTTGAAAGGCAGTCCTGAATGGAGGGTAATTATGTAGGTTGTAAAAATAAAACATACTTCCTCTTCCCTTGAATATAAAACAGCATTGTGGGATTAGTGCTTTTTTCTTGGATCGTTGTTCAGAAGGAGGGTCAGCCCCCAGCCACATTTTTACTATCATGAATGGCAAGAGAAAATGTACAGCTCAATTTACCCAATGGACAAAAAGGCTCAAACGATGGCACAACTTAGCAGCCAACTTTGGACATGCTGATCCCTCTCCACTTGCAACTGGGAACGTGCACTTTGAGTGATGTCACTCAAAATTACCCTGCCCAGACACACTCTTCATTGATTCTCTGAAGGGCAATTCCAACAGATTCTCTGGGGCTTTCTCTGCATCATGAGTGGCAGTGCAGCTCTGCTCTTCACTTTCCTGCAGTTTGTCACCTCTTCTCTATGATCTCAGAGGAAGTTTGTCTTAGGCCAAATGTTTGTTTCTTGGGCTCTTTCATTTCCCCCTAAAAATCACTTACTACCCTTCTAAGTTGCCTCCATCTCCATCTATCTCCCTCTCTCCTAAAAAGAGAGTGCTCCTTAAGCACCAACCATCTGAACCTTCTTGCAGTCTCATTTTTTGGCTGGCTCCCATGTTTATGCCTGTTCTACATTTTTCTTCTGTTAAGCTATCTCTTGTTAGTTCATTTCTGCATTGAACTTTCAGAGGGGAGAGTAAAAGCTTTCCTTCCAGCCATAAAATAGAATTATGAAGCAGAAAAGCTTAGAAAGAATTTTCTATTTAAGTGACAAAACTTCATACTCCATTTCTGATAAAGAGCACAAAGGTTAAAAAAAGAAAGAAAGAAAGAAACTGGCCAAGCGCAGTGGATCATATCTGTAATCCCAGCAGTTTGGAAGGCCAAGGAAGGCGGATCACAAGGTAAAGAGAGCGAGACCATCCTGGCCAACATGGTGAAACCCCATCTCTATTAAAAAATACAAAAATTAGCTGGGCATGGTGGCACACACCTGTAGTTCCAGCTACTCTGGAGACTGAGGCAGGAGAATTGCTTTAACTGGGGAGGTGGAGGTTGCAGTGAGCCGAGATCGCACCA
>NW_016107432.1:2225756-2228868 GCF_001604975.1 Cebus imitator
ATTCATAACACCTTTTTTTTTTTTTTGAGACAGTGTCCCGCTCAGTCACCCAGTCTAGAGTATAATGTCTAAATCACTGCAACCTCCGCCACCTGGGTTCAAGCCATTCTTCTGCCTCAGCCTCCTGAGTAGATGGTATTACAGGTGCCTGCCACCATGCCTGTTTAATTTTTATATTTTCAGTAGAGACAGCATTTCACCATGTTGGTCAGGCTGGTCTGGAACTCCTGACCTCAACGCATCTGCCGGCCTCAGCCTCCTAATTACAAGTGTGAGCCACCACACCTGGCCTGTCATTTCTTTATATTTGAATAACATAAGGATTTTAAGACCCTTTCTCCTTTGGGTCAATCAATAATCTGCACCATACACATTTCACAAAACAAAGGACAATACAGTCCTCATTCACATCCTGGTCATGTCACTCCTAGTGACTCCCATATTGCAAGCCTCCCTGCAGGTGTAGCCCTTTCCTCTCCATCTGATGGGCTTCTCAGCTCCCATCACACTGACTGGACACAGACTCCCTGGAGGCAGCCCCCAAGAGCAGAAGACACGGATGACTCAGAGTTTCTAAAAAGTCATCAAACCAGATGACACAAAACTCAAATGACATTTCATTTTGTGAAATACTTTATATTATTAATTATAACCGTATTTAATCACACAAGGCTTTGTACATGACAGGTGCTCCATAAACACTTGTGGAATCAATGCATATGGGCTCCACAGCTACACTGTTTAGATTAGATCCTATTCTGCCTCCACCACTTATGAGCTGAGTGATCTGAGCAAGGTAATTCACCTCTTTATGTCTCCGTTTCCTTGGCTATAAAATACAGATAATAAGAATCCCTAGCTCCTTAGGTTGTTGTCAGGGGTGAATGATTTGGCACATAGCAGGGGCTTTTTAAACATTAGCTGTGATCTCCTTCCAAATCGTTCTTTTCAGAGCCACAGATGAGGCCATAGTGCCACCTGGTGACTGTAGAGTGTAAGTACACATGATCGCCAATATGTTGTCTCTCCAGCACAGGTCCCAGACTGGCTAGTTACCGCCTGGAGGTATCTGCTACATCTGCCTTCTCAGGGCTCAGGTAAAGACTTTTGTATTTTCCTCTTCGAATTCCTGCAGATGGGGTTGAGGTTGCCCGACACAGTTGGGCGATCCCCGGAGTAGTGACCACCTATGCCAGCCCTGTGAGGTAGCTGGAGAATATTCCTTCCTTCTCAAGTTCTGGGCAGATGCCAGGGCTGGGGTGACCCATGACCTCAAGTTTCTTGCTTTGGAGGGTCACATTTGCTGTTGGCAAGGAAGGCATTTTGCATCCCATTTCCCATGTGTCAGCGTGTTCTAAAAAAAAATAAACCTCAATTTCCTAAATATGCAAGAGAAATGGGTATTGCAGGACAATGTGGCTTTTTAAAACGTTGTTATTTAAGGCCAGGGATCATGGCTCACGCCTGTAATCCCAGCACTTTGGGAGGGTTAAGTGGGTGGATCACCTGAGGTTGGGAGTTCGAGACCAGCCTGACCAACAAGGATAAACCCCATGTCTACTAAAAATACAAAATTAGCCAGATGTGGTGGAGCATCCCTGTAATCCCAGCTACTTGGGAGGCTGAGGCAGGAGAATCACTTAAACCTGGAAGGCGGGGCTGTGGTGAGCTAAGATTGCACCATTGAACTTCAACCTGGGAAACAAGAGCAAAACTCTGTCTCTCTGTCTCTCTCTATATATATATTTAAATTATATAATATAATATATACTATATATATTTTTAAATAACTATATATTATATATATTATATATTTTAACTATATATAATATGTATATTTATATATAACATATATATTATATATTACATATATATTTTTAACTATATATAGTATATATTATATTATATATTACAAATATTACATATTATATAATATATTATATATAATATGTAATATATATTATATAACATGTAATATATAATATAATATATGTATATTATATATGTATATAATATATATGTATATTATATATGTATATAATATATACATATATAATATACATTATATACTATAATATGTACTATATATAGTTAAAATAGAATATAGTTAAAAATATATTATATAGTTTAAAATTATATATTATATATTATATAGTTAACTATATAATATATAATAATGTATATAATATATTATATAATATATAATATATAACATATACTATATATATAGTTAAAAACATATATAATATATAATATATAGTTAGTTAAAAATCTTTCCCACCCCCTTTCTGAACTCCAAGAATGCCAAATACTTGTTCAAGAAATATTATTAAATGCCTACTATGGGCCACGTGCAGTGGCTCACATTTGTAATCCCAACACTTTGGGAGGCCAAGGCAGGTGAATCACTTGAGGCAAGAGTTTAAGACCAGTCTGGCCAACATGGTGAAACCCCATCACTACTAAAAGTACAAATATTGGCTGGGCGTGGTAGTGCCTGCCTGTAATCCCAGCTGCTAGGGAGGCTGAGGCAGGAGCCACTGTACTCCAGCCTGGGTGACAGAGCAAGACTCCATCTGAAACTTAATTAATTAGGAGAGAGATACAAGATGGCTGATCACTAGCAGCTCGGGATTGCAGCTCGCACTGAAAGAGCAGAGAACGAGAGGACGCCACACTTTCAGATCAATTTTTGTTGCTCACACATCAGGAGATTCCCAGCGGAGGAGCCCCACGTGTCGCCAGTGTGACTCTTGAGGCCGGTGAGGCGGTTTTGCCGCTGCCTTGGTGTGGCGGTTCTTGGTGCAGAGTCAGAAAAGTACCATCAATCTTAAAGCCGCTGTTTTGGCCGGAGCAGTGGGTTGCTCAGATTCCAGTGCCGGGAATCAACAAGTTGGACGTCCATTCAGAAACCCAACTATAAAGATGGTAATTATAAAGACCACAGATGGATAAATTTATAATAAAGGGAAGAAACCAGCCTAAAAAGGCTGAGAATACCCAAAATCAGAATGCCTCTCCCTCTGCAGGGGATCACAGTTCCTCATCAGAAACAGAACAAGGCCTGATGGAGAAAGACTGTGTTCCATTAGCAGAAGCTGGCTTTAAAAAG
>NW_016107432.1:2231403-2240857 GCF_001604975.1 Cebus imitator
ATGGTGGCGCATGCCTGTAGTCCTAGCTACTCGGGAGGCTGAGGCAGGAGAATTGCTTGAACCCAGGAGATGGAAGTTGCGGTGAGCCGAGATCGCGCCATTGCACTCCAGCCTGGCAAAAGAACGAGACTCTGTCTCAAAAAAAAAAAAAAAAAAATTACAAAAATTAGTTGGGTGTAGTAATGGGAGCCTGTAATCTCAGGACTCCAGTGGTTGAGGGAGGAGGGTAACTTGAACCCAGGAGGAGGAGGTTGCAGTGAGCCAAGATCATGCCATTGCACTTCAGCCTGGTGACAAGAGCAAAACTCTTCTCAAAACAAACAACAAAAACTAAGTCTCAGAATGATGAAGCACTTTGTCCAATATGACACAGTTAGTAAGTGCTGAGACCTCGCAGCCAATCAAAGCATATCTCATTCTAAAGGCTGTGCTATGTGTTCTCTAGCCCATGGAGAATAATTTTTACATAATCGATGACATTTCTATACAACAATACTCTTGTCTCTAGTCCAAAAGTGCCTTCTATACCACTATAATACTGGCTTTCTGGTCAGTAAAGATGCCATGAGTAATCAGGTGGCCTATGGAGATATGTGTGTAAAGTCATCATGTGTGTACACCCATAACCCTGTACACACTCGTCCTGTGTTTGATTAAATTCAAGTATTCTTTTTGATTACTGAGCAAAACTGAGATTTAAAAGTGTTAAGGGTTTTTTTGTTTGTTTTTGAGATTGAGTGTCTCTCTGTTGCCCAAGTTGGAGTGCAGTGGCATGATCTCGGCTCACTGCCACCTCTGCCTCCCAGATTCAAGCAATCCTCGTGCCTCAGACTTCCTAGTAGCTGGGATTACAGGCATGCACCACCGTGCCTGGCTAATTTTTGTATTTTTAGTAGAGATGGGGTTTTGCCATGTTGGCCAGGCTGGTCTCGAACTCCTGACCTCAGGTGATCCATCCACCTCGGCCTCCCAAAGTGCTGGGATTACAGGTGTGAGCCATTGTGACTGACCTAAAGGTTTAAGGTTTTTATATCCACATAACTTTCTGTATTGCTTTTGAAGTTAAATGGTTAAATGAATATTCTTTATATTTTTTTATTTTTGAGACTTAGTCTCAATCTGTTGCCAGGCTGGAGTGCAGTGGCACAATCTTGGCTCACTAAAACCTCCACCTCCTGGGTTCAAGCGATTCTCCTGCCTCAGCCTCCTGAGTAGCTCAGACTACAGGCACGTGTTACCATGCCCGGCTAATTTTTTGTGTTTTTAGTAGAGACGGGTTTCATCATGTTAGCCAAAATTGTCTCGATCTCCTGACCTTGTAACCTTGTTCTCCTAAAGTGCTGGTGTTATAGGCGTCAGCCACCATGCCCCGTCTGAATATTCTTTTAAAAGTGATCTCTGATTCTCTTCTGATTAAGTGTTTTCAAACTTGATATCTTTGATTGGTTTCACCAGCATCAAAATCCTAAAAAAAGTATTTTTGGTTTAAAATTAACTTTGAGATTTTTCAGATGGGTCCCTTGGGGAGTCTAAAGAATGTATCTCTGATCTTGTATAGATGTTAAATAATGATTAGATTTGTTTGGCAGGTTGTATGGGTGGGCATTGTCAAATGTGGTGATACTGCATGAGAGGGCATTGTCAGACAAGGTGACAGTAGATCTCATCTCAGTTATACTTATGGTTATATTGTTGATATACATGTTCCAGAAATTATATACATTTATACAATTTTAATATGTTATGATTTATAATTTTGATTGTTATGCTAATGTTTGCTAAAGTCATATGTATATAAACATGTTATTAATGGCTTAGCTTAGTCCCTCATGCCTACTATCCCAGCACTTTGGGAGACTGAGGCTGGTGGATTAACTGAGGTCAAGGAGTTTGAAACCCTCCTGACCAATATTGTGAAAACACGTCTCTACTACAAATACAAAAATTAGCCAGGCATGCTGACACATGCCTCTAGTCTCAGCTACTTGGAAGGCTGAAGCAGAACTGCTTGAATCAGGGAGGCAGAGGTTGCTGTGAGCGGACATGGCACCACTGTACTCCAGCCTGGGTGACAGAGTGAGACTCCATCTCAAAAAAAAAAAAAAAAAATAGAGCATACTGCAAGAGGTCAGGCTGGCCAAGACACTCCATCTGCTACACACTTGGGCCCACCACAGGCTTCATGCTGATGCATGCTCATCCCAGGCTATGTCAGCCAATGACTCTGCATGACAGGGATTCCGGATTCAGGCCATTCCTTCCTTACAAACAGCTCTTATGTGGACAGTCTGCTCTGGGTTCTCTGCAGAGTTCTCAAACGGTTGTCAGACCCACATTGTGGTCAGTATGCTCTCCATGAATATTTGTTTTGTTTATTTTATTTTATTTTTATTTTTATTTTAAATAGGATTTGGAGTACAGTGGCTCCATCATGGCTCATTGCAGCCTCCACCTCCTGGGCTCAAGCAATCCTCCCACCTTGGCCTCCCCAGTAGCTAGGACTACAGATGCATACTACTATACTCAGTTAATAATTTTATTTTTTTGTAGACACAGGTTATCGCCATGTTGCGCAGGCTGGTCTTGAACTCCTGGCCTCAAGTGATCCTCCTGCCTTGGCTTCTCAAAGTGCTGGGATTATAGGCAGGAGCCACTGTGTCCATTCATGCCTTTAAAAAATTTTTTTTTGGCCTGGCGCGGTGGCTCACGCCTATAATCCCAGCACTTTGGGAGGCCGAGTCAGGTGGATCACGAGGTGAAGAGATCGAGACCATCCTGGTCAACATGGTGAAACCCCGTCTCTACTAAAAATACAAAAATTAGCTGGGCATGGTGGCGCATGCCTGTAGTCCTAGCTACTCGGGAGGCTGAGGCAGGAGAATTGCTTGAACCCAGGAGATGGAAGTTGCGGTGAGCCGAGATCGCGCCATTGCACTCCAGCCTGGGAAACAAAAGCGAAACTCCGTCACAAAAAAAAAAAAATTAATTTTTATTATTATTTTTGAGACAGAGCCTTGCTCATTCTGTGGCCCTGGCTGGAATGCAGTGGTATGATCTTAGATCACTGCAACCTCTCCCTCCTGAGTTCAAGCTATTCTCCTGCCTCAGCCACCCAAGTAGCTGGGATTACAGGTGCCCACAACCACACCAGGCTAATTTTTGTATTTTTAGTAGAGATGCGGTTTCACCATGTTGTCCAGGCTGATCTCAAAGTCTGGACCTCAAGTGATCTGCCTGCCTTGGCCTCCCAAAGTGCTGGGATTACGGGCGTGAGCCACCTCACCTGGCCCATCCATGCTTATTCTTGTTCCCCCTTTCCTTTATTCTTCACAGGCTTTTTTTTCCTGTTAGTCTCTTGCACATCAAATTCCACCTTGTTATCTGTTTCTTTTTTTTAAGAGACGGAGTTTCGCTCTTGTTACCCAGGCTGGAGTGCAGTGGCACAATCTCGGCTCACCACAACCTCCGCCTCCTGGGTTCAAGCAATTCTCCTGCCTCAGCCTCCCAAGTAGCTGGGATTACAGGTGCACGCCACCATGCTCAGCTATTTTTTTTTTTTTTTTTGTATTTTTACTAGAGATGGGGTTTCACCTTGTTGACCAGGATAGTCTCCATCTCTTGACCTCGTGATCCACCCGTCTTGGCCTCCCAAAGTGCTGGGATTATAGGCATGAGCCACCATGCCCGGCCCATCTGTTTCTTGTATTATGGAAGCGAACTGGGTTGAGCTCGCCTGGTTCCTCCTTTGTTCATTGTTTCTCATGGCACAATGGCTACTAGGAGTACCCTTCCTGTGGTCCAGGAAGTAAAACTTGTGTTGCTGAAAGATCAGCTGTCTCAGTGCTAATTTTTCTTTGTGGCACCAAGCATCTATTTCCAACATCTATTTCCAACGCTACCTGAGCCCAGGAGTTTGAGACCAGCCTGGGCAATGTAGCAAGACCCCATCTGTACAAAATTAAAGAAAATTAGTCAAACATGGTGGCACACACCTGCAGCTGGGATTACAGGCACGCGCCACCATGCCCAGCTAATTAGTAGAGACAGGGTTTTACCATGTTGGTCAGGCTGATCTCCACCTCCTGACCTCAAGTGATCCACCTGCCTTGGCCACCCAAAATGCTGGGATTACAGATGTGAGCCACTGTATCTGGCCCCAAACTTTTCTTATTAAAACAGGGTCTCCCTCTATCACCCAGGCTGGAGTGCAGTGGCACAATCAGCTCACTCTACCCTTGAATTCCTGGGCTCAAGTAGTCCTCCCACTTAACCTCCTGTGGAGCTGGGACCACAGGAACTTTTCTACTTCCCACAATTTGCTCCTCTTTTACTTTATAGTTTTCCTTTTTAAACCTTTTTAAACATGTTTTGGCTTAGCTATTATGAGTTTTTAAAAGAAAAACCTTCTCTCTCTTTTCTCTTTACACTATTTCTCTTTAGTTTTACTTCCCATCCCTCTCTCACACACACACAAACATTCTCTTACTATTTTCTGACATATGTGAACCCTTTTTTAACATTTTGCTGGCTGGAGCCAGACTTGCCTTGGGCCGATGCTTGTGCTGCTGGCTGTGATTACCTTCTTGCTTATCATGTTGTTCAATGACTTTTCAGGGTTAAGTGCCTGGAATTTTTCTTGAAGAAATTCAATATCTTTTTTTAATGTTCATGCTTGTGTGGGCCTGCAGGCTACTGCACCTTCTCACTTGGAGCATCTGAATTGACAGAGGCAGTATTTATCCATGCAGTCAATACTATCTCACACATCAATTCCATTCCTGATGTATTCCTAATAGAAATGAGGGCTTATGCTGGCTGGGCAGGGTGGCTCATGCCTGTAATCCCAGCATTTTGGGAGACTCAGGCAGAAGAATTTCTTGAAACCAGGAAGCAGAGGTTGCAGTGAGTCATGATTTCCCCATTGTACTCCAGCCTGGGCAACGAGAGCAAAACTCTCTCCAATTAAAAAAAAAAAAGTAATGAGGGCTTATGTCCACCAAAAGTCATTTATAGAATGTTCATAGCAACTTAATTAGTGATAGCTAAAAATAAGCCAGATGTCCAACAGTGGTAGAATGGATAAATAAAATTTTGGATATGTAATATAATGTATTATTACACAGTAATGAAGAGTAACAGTCACTATCTGCAATAAAATGGGTAAACCTCCCAGACATAAAAGAAGCCACATGATCAAGAGATCTCATTAAGTGAGTAAAGGGATCTATGAGAAGGAATGCTGCAGGATTCCACTTAGATTTATGAAAATCATTAGGGATGCAGAGTGAGGATTTTTTTTTTTGAATCAAGGTCTCACTCTGTCATCCAGGTAGGAGTGCAATGGGGCAATGTTCGCTCATTGCAGCCTCAACCCACACCCCCATCCTAAGACCCCTGGGCTCAATCAGTCCTCCCCCCTCAGCCTCCCAAGTAGCTGGAACAACAAGCATGCACCGCCACACCTGGCTAATTCTGTATATTTTTTGCAGAGACCAGAGCTCCCTGTGTTGCTCAGGCTGGCCTCAAGCAATCCTCCTGCCTCAGCCTGTCAAAATGTTGTGAGCCACCCCACCCGGGCAGAGTGAGGATGTTTAGCCTCCTCATATTTATGTCCTGTATAATCCTCTCCCTTTGATCATGGGCTGGACCTAAGGATTATTGAGACTCTTTTTCTTTTCCTTTTTTTTTTTTTGAGATGGAGTTTTGCCTTCTAGGCCAGGCTGAAGTGCAATGGTGTGATTTTGGTTCACTTCAACCTCCGCCTCCTGAGTTTATGTGATTGCCCTGCCTCAGCTTCCCAAGTAGCTGGGATTACAGGTGTGTTCCACTACGTCCAGCTAATTTTTATATTTTTAGTCGAGACGGTGTTTCACCATATTGGTCAGGCTGGTCTTGAACTCCTGACCTCAGATGATCCACCCACTTCGGCCTCCTAAAATTCTGGTATTACAGGTGTGAGCCATCATGCCTTGCTAGACCTAGGTGCTATTTTCTAAGTAGCAATAGAATGCATAAAAGTGATGGGATGCCACTTCTGGGATTAGGTAACAAAAAAGGACTAGGATCTCTCTCTTGTTTTCATTTTCTCTTCCTCTTTCTCCTCCCTAGCCCTGGGGCAAGCCAGCTGCTTCTTATGAAGAGGTACAAGTGGACAGGAACTGAGGCCTCCAGCCAACAGACAGAGAACACCTGAGGCCTTCCAGCAGCTGTGGAAGTGAGTTTGAAAGAGGATTGTGAAGCCTTGCGAGAGCTGCAGCCCTGGCTGACAGCTTGATTGTATCCTCATGAGAGCCTGAGCCAAAGGACACAGCTAACCTCACCCAGATTCCTAGCCCATTGAAACTGTGAGGAAAAATAAAAATGTATTGTTTATTAAGCTGCTAAATTTGGGGCTATTTTTACCCAACAATAGGTAATGAATGCAAGGATATTGCTTATTACTCAAAATCACTATATGAAACCCCTGAAAAATGGAAAGCTGCAACAAGGGAAACATTGAGAGTCTCAAAGAACACTGTGTTTCTTCTTAGACACAGTGATAAAAGCACATACATGTCTTTTCCTTTTAGTTTTGGCCACCAGGAAGCTCAGAGCCAAATGTATGACCCAATTTTCATAACTGTGTAAGCCCCTATGACTGGCTTATCTGTGTTCTTATTCCTGGCCTTTCATTTTATTCTGACTTTTTTTTTTTTTTTTTTTTTTTTTTTAAAACAAAACCGAGTTTCGCTCTTGTTGCCCAGGCTGGAGTGCAGTGGCGCAGCTCACCGCAAACTCCGCCTCCCAGGTTCAAGGGATTCTCCTGCCTCAGCCTCCCGAGTAGTAGCTGGGATCACAGTCATGGGCCACCATGCCACGCTAATTTTGTATTTTTAGTAGAGACAGGGTTTCTCCATGTTGGTCAGACTGGTCTTGAACTCCTAACCTCAGGTGATCTGCCAGCTAATTTTTATATTTTTAGTCGAGACGGTGTTTCACCATATTGGTCAGGCCTCTCAATGTGCTAGGATTTCAGGCGTGAGCCACCACGCCTGGGTCTGACTTTTCCTTTTCTTCGTACTTATTTTATTAGCTCATCTAGATTTTTCTGTATGATAACGAATTGTGGTAAGGCACCTCAAATTCAGCTTACAGAGAAGCAAGGCATTCATAAATTTGTTTTCTGTTGTTGTTGTTGGTTTTTTTTTTTTTTTTTTATGAGATGGGGGTCTCACTGTGTTGCCCAGGCTGTTCTCAAACTCCTAGGCTCAGCCTCTCATTTTGCTTTGATTTTTTTTTTTTTTTTTTTTTTTTTTTTTTTTTTTTTTTTTTTTTTTTTTTTTTTTTTTTTTGTTGTTTTTTTTTTTTTTTTTTTTTACTCTCACTCTATGGCCCAGGATGGAGTGCAGTGGCACCATCTCGGGTGACTTCAACCACCGCCTCCCGGGTTCAAGTGATTCGCGTGCCTCAGCCTCCTAAGTAGCTGGGATTATAGGCGCACACCACCATGCCTGGCTAATTTTTTATTTTATTTTATTTAGTAGAGGCGGGGGTTTCACCAAGTAGGCCAGCCTAGTCTCGAACTCCTGACCTCAAGTAATCCACCTGCCTCAGCCTCCCAAAGTGTTGGGATTGCAGGGCTGGGATTACAAGCATGAGCCACCACGCCCGGCCGAAAAATAGTCTTTTAATTTAAAACATAGTTTAAAAAAAAAAAAAAAAAAAGTTTTGCACAGGTTGAACACAAAGTGCCTGGAGGTGGTGGTGGGAAGATCAGGTCATAGGAGGGTGGCTCAGAAGCCCCAAGCATTGGCCAGGGGTGATTTGGATTGTGTCAGAATATCAAGTGATAACGACAAAAAAGGGAAAAAGGATGGCAACCAGTTGCCATACCAGAGGAAGGGGCTAAGGGTTCACCCAGCTACCCACAGGGAAGTGTTCCTGGCAACGGCTCCCCTAAGTCCCTCCCACCCAGTCCCACCCCTCACACCAGCCTCGCCCTTCAAGCGCATTGCGACACGCAGCCTCAGTCTCCGTCAGCCAATTCGGCCTCCTGGGCGGTTGCGCACTCAGCCCCCTCCCTTTGTGCCCCTGCGTAGCTTCCTCGCTCTGCTCGCCTCATTTTGAGGCGGTTGGGCTGCGCCTGTGGGGGTGGGGTCCGGAGCAAGCGACGGAGCCAATGAGGCGCGGCCGCTGCATCAGGCCGACTGGCAGCAGCGGCTGAGGTAGAGGCGGAAGGAGGCGGTGGCTGTGGCGGCGGAGGGGTAAGATGGCGGCGCCCGTCTTTCTGGGAGTGTTGGTGCTGTGGTGGGACCGGGTGGCCCAGTATGCCGTGTGCGCAGCCCGGATCCTGCTCTCCATCTGTGCCTGCCACGTGGAGTGGGAGTAGGAGAGGGACCCCGAGCACCCGGCCCTCTGCAACCTGGTGCCCTGGGTGAGGTGCGTTGCTGTCCTTGCCTCCAGGTAGCCGTTGGGGAGTGGGCCGGGAGCGGCCGCGCGGGGCGGTGGTGGAGGCTGGGGGTGGGGAGCTCGCGGTGGGAGCTCAGGCCCGGGCCGCCAGGGACCTGGCCGCGCGGAACGGACGGGGTCGGGCTGGGGCCGGGGCAGGCCGGTCGTGGGGCGGCAGCTGGGCGCTCCTGCCCGAAGGGCGGCCCAAGCCCAGGCCGCGCAGCGGAGGTGATGGGGCTGCGAGGCCACTAGGGAGGGATGAGATGACAGAGTGCAGCCGCGAGGCCGGGGCGGTCGAGGTGCGGTCGGGCGGGCGGTGGCGGCGCTGGGCTGGAGCGCGGGAGTCTGAGGAGGGTGGGTCCCGGGCAGCCTGACAGGTTTCGTGGTTCTCGGGAGGCGGGCAGGGGTGTAGGACTCTGTCCGCCGCACCCGCGAGGCCAGCGGCCACCTCTTGTCCTCCTATCGCTGCAGCCGAAGCTTTAGGGCCGGCGCAGGCTCAGGGGGGTTGCGTTTCCCAGTGTCTTCCTGGTCAGGCTTCTTTGTACTCCAGCGCTAATGAGAATTTGCAGACTTACTGGCACGGTGACATTTAAGGGCAAACAAGAGTTTGACACTACCCTGGAAGAAGATACGGGCAGTTACTATATCTGATTTCTTGGATTTCCCCTTGTATATTTCAGTGTGGCAGGAGGGGAAAATGGTCTTGAGTTTGGGTCTGAGTTTAAGCTTCATTTGAGTAAAGGACAAGCATGTTGTGTGTATGGTGGTGGTTTAGGCATTGGGATGACTTGTAAAATTTGTTGCTTATTAGTATAATAGGATATCCACAACAGACTAAAAACACATGCTTTGCTAAACTTGAGCGATTGGTTTGTGTTACTGATCATTTTAGTATATTTATTTTTTAATGTTGTAATTGGTTTGTCTGTTACATTTTATTTTAACGCATTAAATTTTCCTAGGCAAGTTACTTTGAAAAGGGGAGGAATTTACATTTTAAAGGTTGCTGCTTTTTTTTTTTTTTTTT
>NW_016107432.1:2241832-2245319 GCF_001604975.1 Cebus imitator
GCGATCTCGGCTCACCGCAACCTCCGCCTCCTGGGTTCAGGCAATTCTCCTGCCTCAGCCTCCTGAGTAGCTGGGATTACAGGCACGCGCCACCATGCGCAGCTAATTTTTTGTATTTTTAGTAGAGATGGGGTTTCACCATGTTGACCAGGATGGTCTCGATCTCTCGACCTCGTGATCCACCTGCCTTGGCCTCCCAAAGTGCTGGGATTACAGGCTTGAGCCACCGCGCCCGGCCAAAATTGACTTTTTTTAAAAAAGAGTTTTGAACCATTTAATAAGCATACACTCTAAATATTCTCATAGCTGTCCTGTAAGAGCTGTGTGTGCATCATAAAACATCAAGAAGTATATTAAAAGTATATTAAAGTACATGTAAGACTAAAGGTAACTGGATCTCTTTATAGTTTAATATGTTGTGACCAAAAGTGTTGTTTCAGTGTGTAGCTGTGGACATAAAACAGTTTAACTTAGATACTCGTTATGGACAGGTAAAAATAAGATATGCTAATAAGAGTAAATAACTTACTTGCTATCTATACAGTGAAATTATTTTAAGAAATTTGTTCAGTTTGATCAGCCTGTTTATAAACTACTTACAAAAATCAAGTAGTTTATAAACTCATTTAATAAATGAATTTACAGGTCAGCTTATTTTGGAAATAGTTTATAAACAGTCTGCAAAATCACATATGTATATATACATATATAATCACATATATGTACATATGTAGACTAATATTCTTTTGGAAGTAGGTAGACAAAACTTTGAAAGTTTTTATTTTGTCAAGCTGAAAGAGACTTTAATGAAAGCTGATTATTGGACACCTTAAATTAGTTTCTTTTGAGTAGTGATTGCCATGTAGCAGTACTACTCAAAGATGTGACTCCTTAGGAAAAGAAAGTTTGAGCCCAGGCTGGGTGTGGTGGTTCACACCTGTAATACTACTGCTTTGGGAGGCTGAGGCAGGTGGATCACCTGAGGTTGGGAGTCCCCATCCCGTCTCTACTAAAAATACAAAATTAGGTGGGTGGGCGTGGTGGTGCATGCCTCTAATTCCAGCTACTTGGGAGGCTGAGGCAGGAGAATTGCTTGAACCCAGGAGATGGAGGTTGCAGTGAGCCGACAACAAGAGTGAAATTCCATCTCAAATAAATAAATAAATAAGTTTGAAGCCACCTGGCCCACGCCTGTAATCCCAGCACTTTGGGAAGCTGAGATGGGTCATCTGAGGCCAGGAGTTCACGACCAGCCGGACCAACATGGAGAAACCTTGTCTCTACTAAAAATACAAAATTAGCTGGGTGTGGTCTTGCATACCTGTAATCTCAGCTTCTCAGGAAGCTGAGGCAGGAGAATCACTTGAACCTGGGAGGCGGAGGTTGTGGTGAGCTGAGATCGCACCACTGCACTCCAGCCTGGGCAACAAGAGAGAAACTCTGTCTCAAAACAAATGAAAAAATGTTTGAGCCCAGAGACAAGGTAACAGATGAAAATGATTCTGAAGAAAGTCCTCTTTCAGGATCCAGTGTCAGCACATGGTTTTGGATTGCTTATACTCAACTTTATTCTCATTTCACAATCTCAAATGTCCTAATCCAAAGAGAACAAGGTAGAGATTAAAGAGAGAATCTTGAGGGACATGTGTTATCTGTGTGTAAAGTCCCCTATTATTTTGGGGCCATAATGATGTAAAGGGCCAGACTTTTAGATTTCTAAAGAAATACTTCCCCCAAAATTAAATGCTGTAATAGAAATGCTGATTTTTTTGTTTTTTGAGACAGAGTGTTGCTGTGTTGCCAGGCTGATGTGCAGTCGTGTGTTCTCAGCTCACTGCAGGCTCTGCCTCCTGGGTTCAAGTGATTGTCCTGCATCAGCTTCTTGAGTAGCTGGGATTACAGGTACATGCCACCATGCCCAGCTAATTTTTGTATTTTTAGTAGAGACAGGGTTTACCATGTTGGCCAGGATGGTCTCGATCTCTTGACCTTGTGAGACACCATGCCTGGCCTGATTTTTTATTTCTACCAGGTACAGCCAATAAAAGCAAATATCGCACCACTATCTCCTGTCACCATTATTTCATTTAACAAAAGGATATTTTCATTCAAATAATTTGAAAGAACAGAATCCCTCACAATAAATTTTATTTTTTACTTTTTTTTTTTGAGACAGACTCTTGCCCTGTCACCAGGCTGGATTGTGTTGGCATGATCTTGGCTCACTGCAACCTCTACCTCTTTGGTTTGAGTGATTCTCCTGCCTCAGTCTCCTGAGTAGCTGATACTACAGGCATGTGCCACTGCACCCAGCTAATTTTTGTATTTTTAGTAGAGACAGGGTTTCACCGTGTTGGCCAGGATGGTCTTGATCTCTTGATCTCATGATCTGCCCGTCTCAGCCTCCCAAAGTGCTGGGATTACAGGCATGAGCCACTGCACCCAGCCAGAATAAAAGATCTTTGAATGGAATCATTTAGTTATATTAAAAAGTTTCCTTTCAGACCAACCTGGCTAACATGGTGAAACTTTGTCTCTACCAAAAATATAAAATTAGCTGGGTGTGGTGGCATGCACCTGTAATCCCAGCTACTCTGAAGACTGAGACAGGAGAATCACTTGAACCTGGGAGGCAAATGTAGTAAGCAGAGATGGTGCCATTGCACTCCAGCTGGGCTACGAGAGTGAAACTCCGTCTCAAAAAAAAAAAAAAAAAAGAAAGTTTACTTTTGTGTCCCTACTTTTCCCCATTTTCCCATAAATCAATGAAAATTCTGCTGCAAACTTAACACCAGCCTGCCAGCTAACATTAAGTTAGCTCTCCCTGTCCCCTTAGTTTGGTATACTGAGCTTAAAACTAAGGGATCTGGGGGGGCTTCCAGATCTCCCAGTTCTTAGACTTGTGGCCTTATCTTCATGGTGCCTCAATTTCTTACGTGAAATAGGGATTTTTACACCTACTTAGCTCAGGAGTTTCAGACCAGCCTGGGAAAAGGACAAAACCCTGTCTCTAAAAAAAAAAATACAAAAATTAACCGGGCATGGTGATGCATGCCTTTAGTTCCAGCTTCTTGGGAGGCCAAGGTGTGAGGATCACTTGAGCCCAGGAGGCTGAGGTCACTGTGGAGTGAGCCATGATGGTGCCACTGCACTCCAGCCTGGGTGGTAGAGAGAGATCCTGTCTCAAAAAACAAACCAACCAGACAATATATATATATGTTACATATGTGTTTCTGAAATAAAGCCTGTCCTCAGTTATAGCTGTTACCGTTGATTGGAGATGTTACTTTTTTTTTCAGTGTTTGATAATAAATGCCTTTAAGTATAGTAAGTTTCTTGTATATAGTCATTTATATGTTTAAACATTAATTGTTTTAATTATTTTATTGCTGACTTCATGACATAGCATAAAGATGTGTTCATTTAAAACATTTTTGAAGTTGTGCAAGAGAAACTAATATGGAGAATATTCTTTTTTTTTTTTTTT
>NW_016107432.1:2246234-2264027 GCF_001604975.1 Cebus imitator
TGAGCCGAGATCATGCCACTGCACTCCAGCCTGGGCAACAAGTCAAACTCCATCTCAAAAAAAAAAAAAAAAAAAAGACCCTAGAAGTATTTATTGTATTTATTGCTCCTTGCTTTGTCTGAGACTCAGGTTAAGTAACTTGCCCAAGATAACACAGGTCGTATCAAATTGAGTCTTGATACCTGGCTTCCACAGTACTTATTTAGAGTCACCTCTGCACCCCCATTTTAAAAATTAAGTCTTGTCTAGGTAATGCATTTTCTGCTTCATATTAGAAAGATAACAAGGCATGTACAGTGAAAAGTCTTCTTATCCCTTCCTACAAACAGACAGTTCTCCCTGTCAGTAGACTGCTGTGAAACTTTTCAGAGCCATTTGACGCATAGACAAACATCCATATGACCATATTATTCCTCCCTTTTTTTTCTTTTTCTTTTTTTTTTTTTTTTTTTTTTTTTTAATAGTGAGTGTCATGTTTGTGTTCTGGGATAGATAGCCCACTTTTGGCTTGGCATTTGTTCCATTACTCCTGTACTTTAAATGCTGGTATTTATGTTTAGTGAAATGTTAATAGCTGCTAGGACATAGGACATAAAAAAGAATTTGTTCTAGTAGTTTTGACTAACCAAGATGAATTTAGGAAATAAAATTCTTAACATTGTCATTGTTTCTTGGTATGGAAATTTTAGAAGCAGGTTGAACTACAAAGAGTCCAAGAGGAATAGAGAAATATCACAAAGAAGTGAATCTGGACTGTAGTAGAGATAAATGTTAATACTTACAGATAATACTTACTATGTGCTGGGCAGTGGTCTAAATGCTTTACATATATTATTGAAGTCTCACAACAGTTCCATGAGGCAGGTGGCTTTTATCGCCATTTTACAGAGGAGTAAATTGAGCCACACAAACTAACACTTGATCCAGATAGTACAGTGGCAGAGGCCTGATTGTAACCCAGGTGGTCTGGCTCCAGAGTTCAAGCTCTTTATCACTATTTCTTTCTGTCTTCCTGTCTTTCCTTCTTTCTTTATTTCTTCCTTTCCCTCCCTCTTTCTATCCTTTCCTCTCCTTCCCTTTCCTTTCCTTCCCTCCCGTCCTCTCCTCTCCTTTTTCCTACCTTCCCTTCCTTCCCTTGTTTCCCTTTCTTTCCTTCCTTTCCTTTTTTCTTTTCTTTCCTTTCTTTATTTTTTGAGACATTGTCTCACTCTCTCTTCCCAGGCTGAGTACAGTGGTGCAATCATGGCTCGCTGCAGCCTCAACCTAACCACATCCAGTAATCCCCCCACCTCAGCTTCCCATGTAGCTGGCTCTACAGGTGCACACCCCACCATACCTGGCTCATTTTTTCTATTTTTCATAGTGACAAGATCTTACTTTGTTGCCTGAGCTGGTCTCAAACTCCTGGCCTCAAGTGATCCTCCCACCTTGGCCTCCCAAAGCGCTGCGATTACAGATGTGAGCCACCGCAACCAGCCTTTTACCACAACTTCAAATTCCATTTAGATCTAATATTATTAGAGCCATAACCATATCAACCAGATTTTTAGAATTGAAAAAAAAAAAATGCTGCCATTTTTGGTATTTGTATGACAAAAATATATAGAGTTTGTATTACAGCTTTTACCTGTTTAGAGCACTCTTTGGAAAGGCAGGGAAATTACTGTGAAGGTATTGGTATTCGAGAAGTAAGTTCCTGGAGTGTTTGCCTTCTAAACCTGAAGGTGTGAGGACTTGGTTTGTCACACCCAGTTAGCTAACAGATAGGCAATGGGGGTGAGCTATCCAGAAGACTTAGCCGGTTAGCCTAGGGAGGAAGGAGATAGGGAATCTAGGCACCTGGAGGGAGGGAGAGGGAGAAGAGTTTGTTTTAATCTGTCCTAGATTGGGGTAGCCCTTTCTGAAGGAGGCCTTGTCATGTGGACCCGCTGCACATAGAGATGGGATAATTGGACCTGAGCTGTGCTAGCTAAAGTACCACAGAGATCTGGAAATTTAAGGAGTTCATTTCCTCGATCATTAAGAAGAACTTGAAAGGGTAGCAAGTGGTCATATTTGAATGTAACATACTCATCTGGGTTGGGAAAGAACTGGAATCTAGAGCTTGGCCATAAAAAGTGCAAAATCAGGTGTTCTTGTAAACTATGTACTGTTGTAAACACTGATAAGACACAGCACTGATCCCTGGGCCTTTCTTCTATAAAGTGCTAGTACAGGCTGAGGATCCCTAATTCGAAAATTCAAACTCTGAAATGCCCCCCTGAGCATTTCCTTTGAGTGTCATATTGGAACTCACAGTTTTAGGGTTTTGGAACATTTCAGATTTCAGTTTCAGATTTGGGATGCTTAACTGGTATATAATGCGCATATTCCCAAATCTGAAAAAATTCCAAGTCCAAAGTGTTGCTGCTCCAAAGCATTCAGAAGAAATACTCAACCTGTAATGGATTGTAATAGACTTGTATTAGATTACGTACCAGTTTTCAAAATTTGTATCTCAGAATCCTTGTTTTGCGTCAGTGAACCAGGGATTTCATATGCCTTTGATTCATATTTTAATGTTTTAAACTTTAAAATATTATAATTGTTTATATACACTCAAGTGCATATCGTGCTAAATTTTAATATATTAGGACAACTGATTTGTACTGCTAGGTTATCTCAAGAGAGTTATACTGAGTGAAGGCTGAGCATGGCGGCTCACACCTGTAATCCCAGCACATCGTGAGGCCAAGGCAGGTGGATAACCTCAGGTCAGGAGTACAGGACGAGCCTGACCAACATGGCATAACAATGCCTCTACAGAAAGTACAAAAATTAGCCAGGCATGGTGGCGCACACTTGTAATCCCAGCTACTAGAGAGGCTGAGGTGGGAGAATCACTTGAATCTGGGAGGTGGAGATTGCAGTGAGCTGAGATTGCACTACTGCGCACCAGACTGGGTGACAGAGCAAGAGTCTGTCTAAAAAAAAAAAAAAAAAAGAGAGTTAAAGGTTATATACTGTATGATTGCATTTATGTAACATTATTGAAATAACAAAACTGCAAAGATGGAGAACAGATTTAGTGTTTGCTAGGAGTTAGGAATGGGAGGTGAGGGGTGGTGCAGTTTAAAGTTGTAGCATGAGGAAGCTGTGTAGGGATGGAACAGTTCTGTATCTCAAGTGTGATTATACAAAGCTGCAAATGTGATAAAATTTCATACAACCAGAAACATACTGCATACAAATCCTAGCATTCTCAAGTCCCATTTTGCATACAAAACTGGTGAAACTTGAATAAACTTGGGATTGTACCAAGGTCAGTTTCCTGATGGTGACAGTGTACTAGAGTCACATAAGTAAGTTACAACATTGGAGGAATTTGGGCCAGCATACTTTGGACCTCCCTGTGTACTTTTTTTTTTTTTTTGGCAAATTCCTGTGGTTTGTAATTATAGTACTTTTAAAATAAAAAGGTGGCCAGGCATGGTGGCTCGCACCTGTAATCCCAGCACTTTGGGAGACTGAGGCAGGTGGATCACCTGAGGTCAGGAGTTCAAGACCAGCCTGGCCAACATGGTGAAACCCCATCTCTACTAAAAATGCAAAAATGGCGTGGTGGGGTGTGCACCTGTAGTCTCAGCCACCTGGGAGGCTGAGGCATGAAAATTGTTTTGAACCTGGGATGCAGAGGTTGCAGTGAGCTGAAATCACGCCACTGCAATCCAGCCTGGGAAACAGAGCAAAACTGTCTCAAAATAAAGTAAAAAGTAAGAAAGCAAATAAAATAAATAAATAAAAAATAAAATATAAGCAATGCATTTAGAATATTTGAGAGAAAATAAGCAAAAGGAAGAAAATGTAAATTGTCTATAATGCTCATACCCAGGACAACAATCCTTGGGATAGAGTTTCTCATTTTATATATAGACTTGAAACATTTTAAATGAAATTTTATTGTTTAGGCTGGGTACAGTGGCTTATGCCTGTAATCCCAGCAGTTTGGGAGGCCAAGCTGGGTGGATCATGAGTTCAAGAGATTTAGACTGTCCTGGCCAACATGGTGAAATCCCTTCTCTATTAAAAATACAAAAAATTATCTGGGCGTGGTAGCACTTACCTGTAGTCCCAGCTACTACTAGGGAGGCTGAGGCAGGAGAATCACTTGAACCCAAGAGACAGAGTTTGCAGTGAGCTGAGATCACACCACTGCACTCCAGCCTGGGTGACAGAGTAAGACTCTCAGGAAAAAAGCCATTTTATTTTTTAATTAATTTTTTTTTTTCCTTTTCCTCCTCAGAAAGAATAAATGTTATTTATTAGTAAGACTGTAGTTTTGATATTTTGAAATTTTAGTGTGGTGCTTGTTTGCTCCTATAACATTATTGCATAAGCACATTCAGCACTATCAGAACTAATTGCATTATGCAATAACGTGACTGCCTTATGCATATATCAGCATTAGTACATATTGTAAAGTTATTTTTTACCAAAAAGTTTACAACTACCAAGTATTCACATTCTTTAACATTATTACATAATTAATTTAGAAATGTTCTACTTTTAAAACTTCTGGACAGATGTAATCCTTGCATAAATATGCTATTTTAAAAACACAGAAAACAATCTTTATCATTTGCAAAACATACTTTATCATCTACTCATCCTTGTGAATCAGGTTTTTCTTGATACCATGCAATCAAAACAAAACAAATTTGACAAGACTGCCTAATCATCCATAATTTAAAGTTTGTGTTCATCAGAAGAATTTTATTGTTCTCATTATACATGTTCTACATTAGAGTTTTTTTTGTTTTGAGTTGGAGTCTCACTCTGTCGCCCAGGCTGGAATGCAATGGTGCAATCTGGGCTCACTACAGTCTCCTCCCAGCTTCAAGTGATTCTCCGGCCTCAGCCTCCTGAGTAGGTGGGACTACAGACATAGGCCACCATGCCCGGCTAATTTGTGTGTGTGTGTGTGTGTGTGTGTGTGTGTATATTTTTAGTAGAGACATGATTTCACCATGTTGTTCAGGCTGGCCTCAAACTCCTGACCTCAAATGATCCACCCGCCTCAGCCTCCCAAAATGCTGTGATTACAGGCATGAGCCACCATACTCAGCCACATTTGAGCTTTAAAATACACTGATAGAATAAAATACTGCTTTAATCTGTTTCTTTTTGTTTGTTTGTTTTGTTTTTTTTTTCTAGTACAAACTTAGGGCTCTTTATTCAGGCAGTAAAGTAAGGAACAGCAAAGTGGGAGGGCTACACCATCACCATGGCAACAGAAAGCCTCAGAAACATAAAGTCCCTCGACTTCTGTCAGGTAGACTCTTTCTAGCTTAGGAGAAACACATTTTTAACTGGCTGAGAACAAGGCCATGCAGCCTGGCCACACTGTGGAAGGATGGCTGGGTGCGCGGCCTCTGGCCAGTCCTGGAAGTGCTTGGTGAGGGCCTCCAGCATCTCCTGCTTCTTCAGCCCACTCTTCAGCCCATATGCCCGGCAAGCCTCTTTCAGCATGGGCACAGTGAACTTGCCCAGTGTGCCCTTGCTGATGTGGGTCTTCAGCTCTTCTTCTGAATACTCCCCCTTGGGCCTTTTGCTTCCGGAACCGTCATTATCGTGTTTTCTCTTGGTAACTTTCCCTTCAGGGTTGTAATCTGGTGGGTAAACCAGCTCCTTAAATTCATCCACCAGGGAACCCAGTCTTTTATTCATTGCTTCAACCTTGGGCAATGTCAGGTCCACTGCTTGTTCAGGCTCCATCAAATCCAAGGCCAAGGCCTCCAGGTTCCTGAAGTGCCGCTGCAGCACCGGGTTCTCAAAGCTGTCACTTCTGTATGTGAAGCGGAGCTTCTCAACAATAGCCTTCATCTTGTCCACCTGCTCTGGAGTTGCCATGATTTTTTCAGTAAAGGGCATCTTCCTTTTATCATCAGCAAATGACAAAAAGACCAGCTGAAAGCCTGGAGAAGTGACCTGAATTTTCTGGTCATCCAACTCCTCATCCTGTGGCACCAAAGCCACAAAATAAGGGGGGATGTTCTTCCAGGGTGTGTATCTGCACAATGCTGCGACCTCCTTCTCCAGACACTTGATGAGCAGAGCACTGAACCCGGTTGAGCTCCCAATCACCAGAGACTCCTCTGGGTACACGAACAGGGAGGGTCTCAGGTAATGGTGCTTCTTCAGCATTACCAAGGGCTTGAAGCCCATGAGCATCAAACCTGCATCATCAAATCGTTTTAGTTCTTCTGTTTCCTCTTTCTCCAGTATAATCTGACGATTCCCATAGATCTGCGACCTCTTGGTATCGCTAGGCAGAAGCAAACCGCCTGTACTTGTATTAAATGTCCGGGTCTTGGTTTTCACTGGTTCATTTGTTTCCTGATAGAGCTTTATTGGAGGAGGCTTGAGAGCCTTCTGGACCAGATTATAAATGCCAACAGAGATCAGTATATCTTTGTTGAGCTTCAGCTTTAACCTGCTAAGTGCTCACTTCCTGGTATCCTTGGCACGAACCTTCTGCAACAGGTCTTCTAGCTTGCTGGATTCCTCAAAGTGAACCCTGAGGTCCTCATCCTCTGCTATGCTGATAATATCTCTGTAGAACAAGGATATGTCAAAGCCCCCAGGTTTCTTCAGGTGCATCAAGTCAACGAAGATGCCTGTATCTCGGAGAACACCGGCTTTGGTCCTGGCCCGGCTGGCTTTGACACTGTCATTGCCATGGGGGTTGTCTTCATTGGTGAAAAGCATGATCCTCTTATGACTCATCTTGAACTGGACATCACTAAAGAGGTTGGCAGAGACCCACAGCACTTCACTGAGTGAGTAGTCAGATCCATGGCCCATCAGCTCTTGGAAACGTTTCTGTCCCTGCTGCCCCTTAAACTGGTCAAGCTCTAGAATTTGTTTTGCACCTGCATTATCCAACTCCTGTAAGACATAAATATTTTTAAAATTCACTGAATTTTTGTCTTTCTCGGTACCATAGAACACCACTGCCAAGAGATCTCGATCACTGCTTATGATCTTACTGATGTACACACTTTGGGTACACTGGATGCTCATGTCAAAAGGAGTCAACTCATCTTCACTTTGAGATTAAAACATAGCCCTGGAGGCATCAACCAAAAAAATCAAACTATCTCTTCCTGAATATTTGTAGTCTCCACTTGCTTTAAGGTTCTTCTCTTCTTGTCCTTCTGCTTCTTCATTGTCCTCGGTTTTGTAATAGGACTCCCACCCTGACATGTTGGTTACTGCTTACTTTGGCCCAGGGAAGCGAGCAACTTGGACAGAAACTAATCTGTTTCATATGTTATAGATTCACATAAAATTCATTTAGAAAAATTTCTTATACTAAAATATTTAAAGATATTGGATTATTTAAGTTTTATTTTGTAGTTAGCATCTCTAGGGGAATTTCAGGGACACTGTTGCTGTCTTGTGATTATTGATCCTTTTAAAAATCATTGTTTGAGAAGTAAAGTAGTAGAAAATCTATGACAAAATAGAGAATTAAAATAGACAGTATACTCAACTCCACTGTGTTTAAAGAGTTTGATTAATTTCTGTACATTGTGCTGGTGATTAAGATCTGGGACTCTAGAGTCAACTTGAGTTGAAGTCTTGGCTCCATCACTGATCTCTTGTCTCCGTTTCTTCCTCCATAAAATCAGGGCAATAATAGTGTTAACTCATAGGATTATTGTGACTATGAAGTGCATTAGTACATGTAAACAGTCCTGGTCCTTGTCATAAAGGTACTCATAAAACATACTATTATTTTAAAACATGACTGAGATCTTACTGTATGTTTAATATGTCTTTTCCTCACTTAACCTATTGCGGCAGGGCATGGTGGCCATAATCCCAGCTCTTTGGGTGGCTGAAGTAGGTGAATCATCTGATGTCAGGAGTTTGAGACCACCTTGGCCAACATAGTGAAACCCCATCTCTACTAAAAATATAAAAATTAATTCCAGCTCCTTGGGAGACTGAGGCAGGAGAATTGCTTGAACCAGGGAGACAAAGGTTGCAGTGAGCCAAGATTGTGCCATTGTACTCCAGCATGGGTGACAGAGTGAGACTCTGTCTCAAAAAATAAAAATAAAAAACAAAAACATATCACAACTATTTTCCCATGTTGTTAAAAATTCTACCAGTAATGTAAGGGAATATTGGGTGCCCTGTACCCTTGCCAATATTGGGCATTCTCACTTTTTATATATTTGCCAATATGATATATGAAAACTGTCATGTCATTGTTTTGATTTGCATTTTCCCTGAGCATCAGCAAGGTTTTAATGGTTTTCACATTTAATAAAAGTATTTTTTAATTTGTAATCACCTTGTTTGATAAGGAGGTTTTCATGTTTTTACTAACTATGTTTCTTCTCCTGCCTAGATAAATCTTAGAATTTTTTTCACATTGATTTAGACAGATGCTAGTACAGAGGTCTTTTTAAGTCTATGAAAATTTTAATGATTTTTCTTGGTAATTTTTGTCTGTAGATTCAAGTTTAAAGGGCATTTCCCATTCTGATACCATGTAAATATATGTAATTTGTTAGTTTTAAAAAACATGACTTCTTTAATCCCCTAGATTGTAGTTTACTAGATGTCACATTAGTCTTTTGGATATTGCCTGTTCATACCTTTGCCCATTTTTCCCCCTTCTGGGTTGTTTATCCTTTCTTCTTATTGCTTTATAGGAATTCTTTAGATATCACAATCATGAATCTTTTGTTATATGTGTTACACGTATTTTCTCCTCATTTGTTACTTGTCTTTTAATTTTGTTTATGGTGTCTTTATATAGAAGTTTTAACTTATGTGGTCAGATCTTTCACTTAAAAAAATTCTTAAATATTCAACTTGAAAATCTTTCACTTCTTTATAGCTTTTGGGTTGTAGTTTTTTTCCTCTCGTTCAGCAAAATACCATCCCAAGATTATCTTTAAAAAATTTTCATATATTTTATGTGAGATTTTTTTTTTTCACCCTGAGCTCATTTAGTTTGAAATGGAGTTTCCTTTTGTGTCTAGTGTGAGGGTAGGAATCTAACTTTTTCCCAGGTAGATAGGCTTTTGTGTCTCTCAGTTCACTGACTTGTTCGTATTTCAGATGCCACAGGTTTTCCTGCATACATATGGCCTCTTTCTGGAGTCTCAGTTCTGTTCCAGTGACAAGTCTGTCTCTGTTTATTCCATTACCATCCCTCTCCTGTGGCTTTTTATAGAAGTTTGATATCTGATAGGGCAGATATGCTCATTTTCAATTTTTTCTTAGCTATTCTCATGAATTTACTGTTTCCAGTGAATTTTAGAATTATTTTGATGAGTTTTAAGACAAATCTCATTGAGATTACGATTAGAATTGTGCTAAATTTTTAGATGAATATGGGAAGGAGTCAGTTCTCACTAACAGGTCTTTCCATCAAGGAGCATACTGTATCTGTTTATTCTGGAGCTGCCTCTCTGATAACGGTTTTAACCTAGATGCTCATTGTACCATTGTTTTGTTCTAAACATGTGCATTACAAAGATAATATTAGAGTAAATGAGTTGAGGGAAAAGCCTCATCTCAACTCTCCCTGTTTTCATTTCTCTTTTCACCTTTAATTTTGGGTCTGAAGAGACTTTATCATGATACGTGGCATATGTATACTCAGGCTCTTGTACCAATTGGCAGTATAGTATCTCTTTTTCTTATTGTCATTAATGTAATGATTAAGGACTAATCAAGTTGGTAACTGTATTTAACTCTTACGTTAGATATGAAGGATGTTTCCAGTTTCTGAGAGTACACATTAAGATAGTGTTTTTACTCTTGTTTTATTTGAAAAATGTTTCAGGAGGGGTTGTTTTAGTTTTTGTTTTTTTAAAAAAAACTTTTTGAGGTAATATGTAATTATTGTGAAAATTTCATACAGTATTGCAGCTTAAAAAGAAGAAAGTGCCTTTTGAGAAGGTGAGAGTTTTGTTCTCCAAATTTCATCAGTCACTGAAGTGCCTCCTTGTTACTTTTGCCATATATTTGTATCATCAGTACTGTTAATTTGTAACAGTTTTCTTAAAATTTATTAAAGAAATCCAAAAATCCTTAGTGATAAGAGCTGTGAACTCATACATTGATGTATATTAGATAAATACATAATGTTGATTTATGTACATTGCTGTATATTAAGAAATATGTAACATTGATGCATATTAAACAATTTATTCAAAAGTATGTATACTTTATGACACACTGGCACAGTGAGTGGAAGTATAGGTTCTGAAATCAAGGTTTCATGGTTTTAAATTCTGATTCTGCTATGTCTTCCGTCAGCGATACTAGCTAATAAACTTAAGCCTCTGCTTCCATTTTATTTGTTAAAAGATGTTAGTATTCCACCTGCCTTGTAAAGTTATTATAAAATTAAACAGCAGGTGTACAGTCAGTCAGCACAGCCCTAGTACATAGGTGTTCCACAAATACTAGCTATCATTCAATAGAATAATTTGTAAATACTTTGTGTCTCCTTCAAAGCTAGTTCTCACACAAGCATCTCACTTTTAAAGTGTTTACATAGTATTCATTGTAAGAATGTACTGTCATTTATGAAACTTAGCATTTGGTCATAAATTTTTGTCATTCTTTCAAAAAAAGCAACAAATAACAGGATTGGTTTCTAATATGTATCACCAGATTTCTCTTCCACAGGACCATATTAATTTGCTGTTCAGTCACTTTAGACTGTGATTTAAATATTTGGTGGGGGGGCAATAGTAGGTTTAAAAAAACTGGTTTTTGTTTTAGTTAACATTATTAATCACCAGCCATTAAGGAACACATTAATTAATATTTATTCTTGTTGAATCTGTGCAATTTTCTGAGGTAGGTAAACCTGCCTCTGTGTGTGTTGTGTGTGTGTGTGTGTGTGTGTGTGTGTGTGTGATGCAGTTTATGTGTGTGGTGCTAGACATTAAGAAATTATGGTAATTTCATATTATTCTGGTCAGGGATCCCTGGAATATCAGAGTTGGCTCCAGTCTATAGCTACTGTTTTCAAGTCTATAGGGTCTCTGGGAGAAAGATTTGTATTAAATATTTGCAATGACAAATGGAAAACAAAAGGACTGTGCACTTTATTCTCAACTAGGACTTGGGCAGCAAACTCCTGGGTAGAAGACTGGAATAAGCCCAGCTGGTTCATGTGGAAATGATGGTTTTTTTGGAATCTAGTTACTAAGCTTAAATTGTTTCAAACTAAAGCAGGCCATGAGATGAACCCTTTTCACCTCCCCAGTTCTCAGACACATGGAGAGCTTCCCCCCGTTTTACTCCTTTCTGTATATGACCCAGGTCATGTAACCAGAGCAAGCCCATTTGCCCTGGCTGACTGCTGATCTGGCCTTGGACACCTGCCCTGGCCTCTTCTGCCAAAGCAGTAGGTTTGGCCCTGGCTGTCCCTGACAGTTGCGGGTACGGGGGGAGTGACCTTCTCAGCAACTTCAGTCACATGGAAAGAGGAGAAAAGTGAGCTCGTATCTGTGTGCTGATGTTTTAACAGTAATGCTGCCTAGTGACACACAGACCTAGTCAGTGTTCTCACAAGAAGAGGTCAGACTTTATTTCTCACCTCAAAAAACAACGCATAAAAACTTGCAGCCATTCTCAGAAGCATTGGTTTTCTGTTGGGTTGTTGGTTGTGTTAAGTCAGCCAGAAAGAGGTAGAATAAAAACTGACTTGCTGAGAATTACACATAATCCATGTCACCCCCCAGCTAGGCATCAGCCTGCCGAGAGTGCCACCTTACTCTTTCCTCTTGCTTAATGGTTCATGACATGTTCTTCATTTTCCTCCTACCACTTTCAATTTGTTTTTTGTGAGTTTTTTATGGCTTATTCTCCTGTATTTGGCCATTAAATGTTGATGTTCCACCAATCAACCCTAGGCCCTTCTGTCGTTCTTCTTTCCCTAAGCAGTAACAGCCATGTCCATGGCCTTACTCATGGGCGAATCCAACATTTTCATCTCGACCCCAACCTCTGCTGTTGAGAACTCCATCTGCTAATACCTAATTGCCTAGCGGACATCTCTAGATAGATGTCTCAAAAGTATTCTAAATTCATCATGTACAAGATTTATTTCATATTTTTCCTCTGAAAATGCTGTTTGCTATTTTAACGAAAGCCATCACTGGCTTGGCACGGTGGCTCATGCCTGTAATCCCAGCACTTTGGGAGGCCAACACGGTTGGATTGCCTGAGGTCAGGAGTTTGAGACTAGCCTGGCCAACATGGGGAAACTGTCTCTACTGAAAAAAAAAAAAAAAAAAAAGCCCAAAATATTATCTGGGTGTGGTAGTAGGTGCCTATAATCCCAGCTACTTGGGAGATTGAGGCAGGAAAATCACTTGAATCCAGTAGGCACAGGTTGCAGTGAGCAGAGATTGTGCCATTGCACTTTAGCCTGGGTGACATAGCAAGACTCCATATCCAAACAAAAGGAAAAGAAAAGAAAGGCATCACCACCCAAGCAATTGTGCAAGTCAGAAACCTGAGACTTGTCCATGAATCTTTCTCTCTCCTCCCATCCACCACCAAATTCAGTCAATCACCAGGTCCCACTGATTGTTTTTAACCTTCTTCTATTGTGAACTATAACATACACACAGGGCTGGGTGCAGTGGCTCATGCCTGTGATCCCAGCATTTCGGGAGGCCAAGGTAGGCGGATTACATGGTCAGGAATTCAAGACCAGCCTGACCAATATGGTGAAACCCGATATCTACTAAAAATACAAAAATTAGCCGGGCAAGGTGGTGTACACCTGTAATCCCAACTACTCGGGAGGCTGAGGCAGGAGAATCACTGGAATCCAGGAGGCAGAGGTTGCAGTGAGCCATGATCGTGCCACTGCACTCCAGCCTGGGCGACACAGTGAGACTCCATCCTCCCACCCCCCAAAAAAAACCATACACACAGAAAAATCTTTGAGCGGTGCATCTTTTGTTGTTGTAATCAACAAAGTGTAACCCTGTAACCAATATTCAGGTCATTAAATAGACCAATGCCAGCGCTCCTAAAAGCCCTAATCAACTATATGCCTTCTCCTTCTCAAAAATGTTACCTCTTTCCTGACTTTCATGAAAATCATTTTCTTTTCTAAGATCGCACCGAAACTTGGTATTTTAGTTTTCCCTGCTCTGTGAACTTTATATAAATGGAACCATTTAGTTTATTTTCTTTACTTCGCTGCTTTCACTCAGTGTCATTTTGTGAGATTCACCTGTGTTTTATGGAGCTGTGGTTTGTTCATTAGACATTGCTGAATAATACTCTCCTATGTATCTAACACAATTGTATTCAATCTCTTTTTTGGAGACTGAGTTTCACTCTCTTCACCCAGGTTGGAGTGCAATGGTTCAATCTCAGCTCACTACAACCTCTGCCTCCCGGGTTTAAGCAGTTTTTCCTGCCCCAGCCTCCCAAGTAGCTGGGACTACAGGTGTACACTACCACTTCCGGCTAATTTTTGTATTTTTAATAGAGATGGGATTTCACCGTGTTGGCCAGGCTGATCTCAGACTCCTGACCTCAGGTGATCTATCTGCCTTGGCCTCCCAAAGGGCAGGAATTAGATGTGAGCCACCATGCCCAGCCTTCACTCTCTTTCTGATGGATATTTGTCTCCAGTTTACAGCAATTATGAATACTGCTGCTATGAACTTTTTTTATATCTTCAGATTTACTTAGTAATGCCAGACTATTTTTCAAAGTGGTTGCAGCAGTTTAGATTCCTACCAACAATGTATGAGAATTCCTGCTTATCCACTTCTTTGCCGAGGCTTAGAATTGTCAATATGTTAAATTTTATTAACCATTCTGGTAGGCATATAATGGGTTTTTGTGTGTAACCGTGGTGTATGTCATACACAATAAAATGTGAAAATGTGCAGCCTAAAAGAATATTTTACATATAAATGTATCTATGTAACCGCTACCAGATGAAAATATAGAATATTTCTATAACCCCAGAAAGTTCTCTCATGCTCTTTTCCAGAAAGAAGCTGCTATTCTATCCACAGTGTTTTGACTTTGGCCACTATACATTTCGTTTTGCTTGTTTTTGAACTTCATATAAATGAGCTCAGACAATATGAACTCTGCTGTGTCTGGCTTCTTTTGCCTAGCATAATGTTTTTTTGCAATTTATCCAAGTTGTTGGTTACTCTTTTTTTCTTGCTGAGTTCTGTTGTATCATTATATTACACTTTGTTCATTTTCTTAATGATTGTTTCTAGATTTTGGATATTGTAAATTAAGCTGCTATGAACATTCTTATATATATTTACTTCTCTTGAGTATATATCTAGGAGTGGATTTCTGAGTCATGGGGTACGTCAGTGTTTAACTTTATTAGAAACAACAGAACAGTTTCCCAAAGTGGTTGTACTAATTAACACTCCATATTGGTTTTAATTTGCATTTCCCTGATTACTAATGAGATTGAGCAGCAATATATATATATATTTGGCCATTTGTATATCTTCTGTTTGAAGAGCTTTTTGAAGTCTTTTGCCTAATTTTCTGGTAGGTGTTCTTTGTTTTAATGGTTTGTATAAGGGATAAATATGTTGATCCCCTCCCCTCCCTGCTTCATATCTGTGTTGCAGCTATCTTTTACTAGCTAGTGGCTAGCCTTTTTATTCTCTTAAAGGTACCTCTTTGCTAACAGAAACATTTTTAATTTTTGTTTTTAATTATTATGGATACATAATAACCATACATATTTATGGGGTAGATGTGGTATTTTAAGGCAAACATACTATACATAATTATCAAATTAGGGTAGAGTACCCCATCACCTGAAGCACTTATCATTTCTTCATGTTAGGAATATTCCAATTCTAGTCTATTAGTTATTTTGAAATATAAAATAAATTACTGTTAACTGCGTTGCCCTATTGTGCTGCTGAACACTAGAGTTATTTATTCTTTTCAACTGTATTTTTGTACCTATTCACCAATCCCTCCTTATTTCCCACTTCCCTTCCTGTCCTCTACTCTGTCTACATGGGTTCAGTTTTTTTCTTTAGAGCCCACATATGGGTGAGGACATGCAATGTTCGTCTTTCTGTGCATGGCTTATTTCACTTAGCATGATGTCCTCCAGTTTTATCCATGTTGTTGCAAATGGCAAGATTGCATTTATTTTGATGGCTGAATAGTAACTGCATTGTGTACAAATACCACATTTTCTTTATCCATTCATCTATTGATGGACACTTAGGTTGATTCTGTATTTTGGCTATTGTGAATAGTGCTGCAGTAAGCATGGGAGTGCAGGAATCTTCAATGTACTGATTTCTTTTTGGGGGGTGTATACATAGCAATGGGATTGCTGGATCACATGGTAGTTCTATTTTTAGTTTTTTTTTTTTTTTGGGAACCTCCACATAGCGATTGTACTAATTTACATTCCCAACAACAGTGTACAAGGGTTCCCCTTTTTCCACATCCTTGTCATCATCTGTCATTGCCTGTCATTTTGATAAAAGCCATTTAAGCTGGAGTGAGATATCTCATTGTAGTTTTGACTTGCATTTCTCTGATTAAAGAAATTCTTAATTTTAATGTTGTTGAACATTTCTGACTTTTCCTTTGTAATCAGGGGGTTTTTGTATCCCTGTGTGAAGATAACCTACATTATTTTCTGTTATCATTTGCCTTTCACATTTAAATCAACAATCTCTGGAATTTTTGTGTGTATGGTGTGAGATGGGGTCAGTTTGTTTTCCTAGATGACATGATGATGATGATGTTGATGATGTTGTTTAGTTCCATTTATTGAAAAGGTCATCCCCTCCTGCTCTGTAGAGCTTCCTTTGTCACAAATCAGGTGATTGTGTATACAAGGATTTGCCTGCCTCTTCTCTTCCTGGTTTCCTGAGACCTTTTCAGAGTGGGATGTTGGCCAGGTCAAAACCATTTTCATAGTAACACTTGGTGATTTTTTGCCTCAGACTCATTCTCTCACAAGTGTACGATAGGGTTTTCCAGAGGCCACATGAAATGCAGTGTTGCAACAGATTGAGTGCAGAAGCAGATAAGAGAACCAACTGTCTCCAAAACAAAGGAGATTTCCAAAAATGTCGAACAGTGCCACTCTTCTCACTTTTTTTTAAATTTGTTTTGGAAAACAGTTATTTTTTTATTAAAGTGTTACTTATGTTAGCATATAACAGATTTCTTATTATTTTTAAATTAATGAATTGATATTAAAAACTTTCCTGTTTTGGCTGGGCATGGTGGCTCATGCCTGTAATCCCAGCACTTTGGGAGGTTGAGGCGGGCAGATCACCTGAGGTCAGGAGTTCGAGACCAGCCTAGGCAACATGCTGAAACCCTGTCTCTAATAAAAATACAAAATTAGTGGGATGTGGTGGCACATGCCTGTAATCCCAGCTACTCAGGAGGCTGAGGCAGGAGAATTGCTTGAACCTGGGAAGCAGAGGTTGCAGTGAGCCAACATCATGCCACTGCACTTTAGCCTGGGGGACAGAGGGAGACTCTTTCTCAATAAATAAATACATTAATTAATTTTCTGTTTTAATTTCTAATGTGTTAAATATAATAGCTATAACCCATGTTAACTAAAGCATTTTAGAATCTCAATAGTTTGCAGGAATGTCAAACCAAAAAGTTTGAGAATCACTCATCTAGTTTTATGTCTTGATATCCAGTGGATAATAAGTCTAGGTTTTGTGTGACACTGGGCCCTGTGTATTTTTCCACATACATTTTAGAATCAGCTGTGTTGTTCCACAAGAATACCTGTTAGGATTTTGATTGGAATTGTGTTGAATTGGTTTGGAATAATTGAAATTTTTTTGTTTTGCTTTTAGTTACACCTACTGTAATGGGAATTTGAAATCTTTCTACAATTGAATCTTCTGATTCATAAACATTATTTCTCCATGTGTTTTGGTCTTTAATTTTTTTTCTCAATATTGTTATATAATTTTCTTTATAAAGGTTTTGCGTATTTTCCAAACAGAATTTTTGAAGGAAAAAATTCTACTTAGAAATAAACTGGCCAGGCACCGTGGCTCATGACTGTAATCCCAACCTTTGGGAGAGAGGCTAAGGTGGGAGGATCACTTGAGCCAAGGAGTTTGAGATGAGTTTAGGCAACACATTGAGACTCTATCTCTACAAAGGAAAAAGTTAAATAAACAATAATTAACAAGAATTAACAAGAAAATGAAAGATACTTCTGAAAAATATTACAGAACTTTACTGAAGCTCATAAAAGATAGAATAAATGCTAAAACTTATTTTGTTCTTGAATAGGATAGCTCTCACATTGATAAGATGTAAGTATCCCCTCTAAGTTGCTGTATTTTATATTGTTAGAAAGAAACTTCTTTTTTTTTTTTTTAACCTTTCATGATTTCTAAAGTTAAGGTATGCCTTAAAACTGATGACATCTTTCAGGTACTTTTGGCCATGTGGTAATTATAAAGTTAGATTAGGAGCATCTTAATCAATTTATTTTACATAACTTTCCTTTCATTATAAGCACAAGTCAATATGAAAACAGAAGCATTTAAGTCTAAAGAAGCTCTTACATGTGGCATAAAATAACTGCATCTTACATTGAAAATGTCTTAAATTTGGTGAAATTGGCCAGGCACAGTGGCTCTCACCTATAACCCAGCACTTTGGGAGGCAGAGGTGGGAGGATTACTTGAGGCCAGGAGTTGGAGACCAGCCTGGGCAATATAATAAGATGCCATCTGGGGG
>NW_016107432.1:2265464-2284035 GCF_001604975.1 Cebus imitator
GGAGACATGAGGGGCTTTTGGAGGCTTATAATTTTTTTCTTTTTTTGTCTGTGTTAGGTGGGATTATATTGGGAAAATTCATTGAGCTATGAACTTAAGAATTATGTACTGTTCTGAATGTATGCTATACTTTAGTACACATTTTTATGTAAATAAAAATAGCGTGCATACATGCAGTCACACATAAAGAATGCACGTAACTTTTGTTTTAGCAGTTTTATCCTAGGCATATAACATATATGTACACACACACTTTCATATGTGGGGATTAAAAATACCACAAAGGTATTCATTGCTGTGTTTGTAAGCACAAAAGTTCATACAAAACCTGATTACTCATAAGTAGGGAACTGGTAAAATAATTGATATAGTCATATAGTGAATTAGTAGCAGCTCTTAAAAGTAGTAAGGCAGCTTGATATGAAGTAATTTAGTAAAGTCTCTAACGTATAGTAAATGAAAAGACCAAAGTGCCTGCATAGTACATGTAGTATGCTACTATTTGTGTATAGGTGTGTTTTATCTCACAAGGCATATATTTGCAAGCATGTATAGATAGAATATATTTGGAAAGATGAGACTATATCCTAACATTGGCAGTCTCTGAGGAGTGGAAGTGAGTGGCCATAAGGCACAATTAGGTGATACTTTCTATACTAATTTGTGACTTGAGTTATTTTTATTTTTAATTGTGATAAAATGCATATACCAAAACCTATTACCTTAAACATTTTTAAGGGTACAGTTCAGTAGTGTTAAGTATTTTCATATTGTACAACCAGCCTCCAAAACTTTTTCATAGCCATTTAACAAGTACTTAATACTTCCACCTGCCCTCAGCAGTCACCATTCTACTTTCTGAGTCTATAAATTGGACTACTCTAGATAGCTCATGCAAGTGGAGTCATATAGTATTTGTCATTTTGTAACTGGTTTGTTTCACTTAGCACAATGTTCTCAAGGTCCATACTATTTTGTGACTTTTGAATTCTGTACATTGTTCATTTATTACCCATTTTCAAAAGAGCATTAAAGTATAAAGACATGACATTATTCAGAGCTGGTTAATTACGTGGTAAAAAGTTGATGGCTGGTGTGTCTTTTTCATTTCAACCAATATTAAATGCCATTTTGGGCAGCAAGACAACTTTATGCCAAAGCACCATTTGAAGCTGGGTTTATGACGTGTTTCTCCTTTTGTCATCTATGGGTAACCCCAAAATGCAGGCTCAAGTCCCCAGCCTCTTGACTCTGCTTAACAGTTTCCCCCCCTTGGTTACTATACATCTTTGGCCTGCTCTTCCAAATCTACCTCTTTTCCCCCAAAACAGGCTACTTCTATGCCAAGGTTATGGCTTCCTCCTTGCAGATTTTCCTTACATCTCTGACCTGGAAAAGGGGAGGTTTTCATTCTGCTAGCTTTTTAATGCTCCTTTGAGATCATTATTCTGGAGCCCTCTGCAATAATATTGTTTCTCATGGATTGAAATTCATTGTTTCCAGTAGGATTTTTGACTGGATGTGGGAACAGAAGAACAAGTTGAAATGACTCTGAAGCTTATAGGAGGACTGAGTATCATTAACTGGCACAGAGGGAGACAGGCTGTAGGTGGAAGATATGTGACTTGCTTTTGAAAACAGTGGTGTGAGATTCTGGCCTGCAAAAACAGCTAGAGTTATGAGCTAGAAATGGGGACTTAAAAAAATAGGGTGTGTGTGTGTGTGTGTACGCATGTGTGTATTGAAAATACAGAAAAATAAGATAATGTTACCCATAAAACAGATCATTATTCTTAACACTTTAAGTGAATTAACTTCTGTTTTTTCCTCTGGCTGTATGTGCATAAAAGTATTTTTATAGCCAGCATGGTGGCTCATGCCTATAATCCTAGCACTTCAGGAGGCTGAGGCCGGTGAATCACTTAAGACCAGGAGTTCAAGACCAGCCTGGCCAGTGGTGAAACCCCATCTCTACTAAAAATACAAAAATTAGAGCTGGGCATGTTGGCACGTGACTGTAGTCCCAGCTACTCGAGAGGCTGAGGCCCAAGAATTGCTTGAACCCCGGAGGCAGAAGTTGCAGTGAGCCAGTATTGCGCCACTGAACTGCCTGGGTGACAGAGCAAGACTCTCTCAAAAAAATAAAAAAATTATACACAAACACACACATTTTAAAGTGTAGAAATTACATTTTTTATTCACCTTTTCCCCCCTCTGTGAATGAAGAAGTCCTAGGCTGTCACATAGTTACTTCTGTTAAGAGCCCCAAAAGAGGTCATGAATGAATTTGTGGGACTTGTTGAAATTTCACAGTGTGACATCTTACACAGTTATAGAAGGAAATGTGGCAAGAATAGGATTTTGGAAATTTGCCTAAACTTTTCTAAAACTTTCAGGATTCAAGAATCAGAAATCATAATCAAAGAGGTAGGAGAATTAAGAGTTCAATGCCAAACTAAGAAGAGCAGAGCAAATTCCAAGAAAAAAGGAAGAAAAATATTGTTTGGTGTTTTAAAGAGGTAGAGCTCAATGAAGACTAAGCCCTGAGATACTAAATTGAGGGCATGATGGCACGCACATGCTTATAATCCGAGCGCTTTGGGAGGCCTCGGTGGAAGGATGCTTTGAGCCCAGGAGTTTGAGGTTGCAGTGAGTTATGAGCCACTGCACTCCAGCTTGGGCGAGAGTGGTACCTTGTCTCAAAACAGCAACAACAAGATACGAATTTAAGAAACTGTTACTTGAATATATATTTGAATATATATTCTGTCCAGCAGTGATGGAATAACAAGGAATGGATTTACCTTGCTATTTTAAGCAACTAGAAAACTGGACAATATATGAAATAGCAATTTGTAATGTACTGGGTAACAGGCAGCACAAGACTGTGGTCACTGAAAGGTGGGAAACATGCTGAGTTCTGTGGTTGCTCCACTTTATTATCTGGAGGTAGTTTTCAGGGTGCAGAGCAGGGATGGGGAACCCAAATTAAAGTGTCTTACTTAATTGAAAAGATGGGATTGGCAAGGAGCGAAGATTGTCATAATTTGTGGGGCAGAGTACCAGAGATGTGGGAGTTGTACATAGAACCCCAGAGGTAGGTGGAGGATTTTCCTGAAGTCAGGTTGAGTCCTGACCTACACATGCATGAGAGGAGGGCACCTGAGGTCAGAGAAAGAACCCCACTGGAAAGGAGCAGGCCAAATGATTCCTGGAACTCACACAGAGCTGGGAATCTGTGTTGCCATTAGCCAGAGTACATACAAGGGCATCAAAAGGGCATGGCCTTTTGTAATGAGGCTAAATTAGCACTAAATTAAAGGGTACTCTGGACCTACTCTCAATGAAAAAGCAAGTCTTGGAAGATCCAGCCAATTTAAAGAATCTTACCTGTCTGTGAGAACAAAGTCCAGTGCTATTTAAGGAAATACACACAATCTGAAACACAAAACTCACAATGTTAGGCATTCAGTTGACCAGGAAAAAAAAAAAAAAAAAAGGAAAATATGGCATAATCCGGAGAAAAATCAACTAGATCCAGAAATGACAGAGATGATGGAATTAACAAAGACATGAAAACAACAATTACAAATATGTTCTTGGTTCAAAAAAGTAGAGGAAATGGTTAAAATAATGGGAAGAGAACTAGAAGGTATATTTTGAAAAGACCCAAACAGAACACCTAGAGTTGGAAATAAATTTTAAAGTACAATGATGGCATTAACAGTAGTTGAGGCACTGCATATCGGTGAACTTCAAGACAGCAATAGAAACTGTCCAAAATGAGAACAGAAAGCAAAATGGAAAAATTGATACATCATCAATGACTATAACAAGGCTAATTGTTAGAGATAGAAACAGTCTGATATATATATAATTGGAGCCCCAGAAAAGAGTGAAGGGGAGAACAGAAAAAGATTGTAAAAAAAATAATGACCAGAAATTTTCCAAATTTGATGAAAACTATAAGCCCACATATTTAAGAATACCAAGGAGAATAACTATAAAGGTAACCACACGAAGGCACATCATCATCGCATTGTTGGTAACCAATAATAAAGAGAAAATCTTGAAAGTAGGCAGAGAAAAAATACACATCATGTACAGAGTAACAGAGATAAGAATGACAGCAGACTTCTTATCAGAAACTTAGCAAATTAATATACAATGGAGAGACCTCTTTATTTTTTATTTTATTTTTTATTTTTTGTTGGAGACAGAGTCATTCTTGCCCAGTCTGGAGTGCAGTGGTGTGATCTTGGCTCACTGCAACCTCCACCTTCTAGGTTCAAGCAATTCTCCTGCCTCAGCCTCCTGAGTAGGTGAGATTACAGGTGCATGCCACCACACCTGACAAATATTTTTGTATTTTTAGTAGAGATGGATTTTCACTATGTTGGCCAGGCTGATCTCAAACTCCTGACCTCGTGATCTGCCTGCCTCCGGCTCCCAAAGTGCTGGGATTACAGGTGTGGGCCACTGCGCCTGGCCTGGAGAGACATCTTTAAAGTACTTTTTTAAAAAGCCTGCTGGGGCTGGGTGCAGTGGCCAACACCTGCAATCTGAGCAGTTTGGGAGGCGGAGGCAGAAGAGTTGCTTGATTCCAGGAGTTCGAGACCAGCCTGGGTGACATGGCAAAACCCCATCTCTACAAAGAATACAAAAAATCAGCCAGGCACGGTGGCTTGCCTGTGGTCCCGGCTCCTTGGGAGACTGAGGTGAGAGGATCACTTTAGCCTGGGAAGCAGAGGCTTCAGTGAGCTATAATTGAGCCACACTGCACTTTAGCCTGGGTGACAGAGTGAGACCCTGTCTCAAAAAAAAAAAAACAGGCCTACTGGAACTTGTTGCTGGTAGACCTCCGCAAGAAATGTTGAAGCTGTTCAGGCAGAAAGCAAATGACAAAGGATTGAGAAGTGCTAGAAATGATAATTATGGGAGTAAAAATAAGACAATTTTTTTTTCTTTTTTAATCTCTTTAAAAGATTGTTGTATTGAAGTTGATTGCTAACAGGTACAGGATTTCACTTTTTGTGTGATGGAAATGTTCTGCAATTAGTGGTAATGGTTGTGCACCATTGTAAATTAAAGAATTAGTAGCTTTAAAAAGATAGTGTTTAAAGCAAAAATAATAATGCATTATAAGTTTTATAACGTGGGAGTAAAAGGTATGACAATAGCACAAGGAATGAAAGGGGATGGGAAGGGTATAAGAAGGCTTTATTTATTTATTTGACAGAGTATCGCTTTGTTGCCCAGACTGGAGTGTGGTGGCACAATCCCTGCTCACTGCAACCTCTGCCTCCTGGGTTCAACAGTTCTGCCTCAGCCTCCCAAGTAGCTAGGATTTCAGGTATGCACCACCACACCCAGCTAATTTTTGTATTGTTAGTGGACGTGAAGTTTCACCATGTTAGCCAGGCTGGCCTTGAACTCCTGACCTCAGGTGATTGACCTGACCTTAAGTGATCTGCCTTCCTCAGCCTCCCAAAGTGCTGGGATTGCAGGCGTGAGCTACCATGCCTGGCAAAAACCTTAGTAAGGTTCTTAAGCTGTATATAAAGTGGAGTCATCAAATTTACATCTAGAAAATTAAAACAATTTATGGTCCCGCTTCAAATGTATGGGAGTGCCAGTTTAACCGTATCCTTGTCCATGTGTGTATTCGTTTAAAAACATTGCCACCCAGTTGTTTTTAAAAACTTGATTACCCTAGACACCCAGTCCTCACCGTGCTTGAGGGATATTTTATCTCTGAGATCTCTGAAATTCTATCAGAATCTCTTTACCTTAAATTTGACTAAAACATAAAATGTATACATTTATTTATTTCCTTTCCTACTCTTCCTACGCCCTTTCTTCATAAGCATAGTAATTTCTTTTGTTACTACTTCAGCTTCAGTTGTTCTAGAATGTGAACATTTTGAAGACACATTCCATGTCTCTCTTATTCTCTATTGTATCATGGCTGTAGTATACTAGATTCTCCATGCTCAATAAATTTGTCAAAAAAAAAATACTGTTTTCTTTCTATACACAGTATTGGTAAGGTTGATCTGCATATTTCTAACATCTTTTTCTTTCATCTTGTTAATCTATTTTGTCTTTTTGATTTGAGTTGTAAAATAATTCATTTACTTATTTTTTTGTGTTACTAATTTTTGTTTGTTTATATTGCATCTGCTACTTATTGCTTCTATTGCTGTTTTAAATTTGGCAAATCATGCTTTTCATCTCTGAAAATCTTTTCATCTCTGAAATCTTTCCTCAGATTATTCTGATTTCATTTTTACATATTCAAAATTCACTCAAATTCTATTAAAATATTAAGCACCTTGCATTTCATATTTTTCTTCAACTTATACCACATACTGTGAGACTGTCAAGCTTTTACATCTCTTTTTCAGCTCTAGGGCATTTAAACTTTAATATTAGTGTGTTTAAAACCCCTTAGGACTGGGAAATAAAAGAAAATGGAGTACCCATTTCTTCCTTCAATCCAGCCACCTCAACACATAATTAAAATTTGGTATTGGTGCTGGACACAGTGGCTCACACCTCTCATCCCAGCACTTTGGGAGGCTGAGATAGGCAGATCCTGTTAGCCCAGAAGTTTGAGACCAGCCTGGGCAACATCGTGAAACCCCATTTCTACAAAAAATTAGCTACACATGGTGGCTTTTGCCTGTGACCCCAATACCTGGGAGGCTGAAGTGGGAGGATTGCTTGAGCTCAGGAGGATGAGGTTGCAGTGAGCTGTAATTGTACTCCAGCTTGGGTGACAGAGCAAGACCCTGTCTCAAAAAAAAAAAAAAAAATTATGAAACTTTTATTAGTATAAAGTTAGGTCTAAGAGTTTTATTTGCAAAGATTACCATGTGGGAGTAATCTCTAGACATTTTTGCCTTCCTGGCCTATTTTGTAAGATCCCCCAAAGGTGGAGAACTGGATCAGGAAAATAAGCAGAGCTTGAATACACACTGCCATTTTTGAGAGGAAAACAAATTTAGAACTTGAAAGAATTGGAGTTATTTCTTTCCTTAATTACACTTTGGAGTTTTGCCCTCGGGACCGAGAAATGAATGTGAGTTATTCTTCCCTAGGAGTCCAGTCTAATGCTAGACATACATGGTAATAAGCACAGTCAGTGCGACAGAAATTGGTGGCGTGAAGGTAAAGTGAAGAGACCCATAATTCATGGTTGATGTTTTCCACTGAGGGGCCAGCATGGGTTTTATGCAGAATGGAGGACATTTGAGATTTCATTTTGGGGTAATAGGAGACTGTAACCTGGGACAGGTAAAAAGAAATTACAAAGCAATGCTTATGCTCAGGTTGGAAACTTTGAATTTGTACTGGTGCTAATTGTGCATTTTTTCCTAGTAGTATTTACCGCCCCTATGCCGGGGTGGAAAATGAAACTAATGTATTTATTCAAAATAAGTGATTTGAAGGAAAATGCGACTGAGCAAAGTAGTGTTTTATAATCAGCCCCAGTTTTCGGGATAAGACTGCTAGAGACTCATTACTTTTTACATTATAATGTGAAATTAATCATTAAAATCTGAAGTAAAAATGGAGGTTTTTGGCCAGGTGCAGTGGCTCATTTCTGTAATCCAAGCACTTTGGGAGGCTGAGGTGAGTGGCTCACTTTAGAGCAGGAGTTGAAGACCAGCCTAGTTACCAACAGGGTGAAACCCTGTCTCTACTAAAAATACAAAAATTAGCCCAGTGTCTTGGCTCATGCTTGTAACCTCAGCTACTTGGGAGGGAGGCTGAGGTGGGAGGATCACTTGAATCCAGGAGACGGAGGTTGCAGTGAGCCAAGATCATGGCACTGCACTCCGGCCTGGGAGACGGAGCAAGACTTCATCTCAAAACAACAAAGAAACAAACCAAACATACATGGTATGTTTCAGCCCGTTGTACTTACTCTCCTTGTCCAAGTTAAAATTGTCCCTTTTTTAGCCTGTAGTGCCACTTCTGCTTGGCTCTTGGGCCTTGTAACAATCTTGTTTATGCTTAGTTTCCTTGTTGTCCAATGTGACACGGTGTTCCTGGCTTATCTTCTATATTTCCTGCCCAGCCACTTTTCCAAGAAGAATGTGAACATTTAAAACAAAAACAGTTTCAGGACCCCAGTCGCACCCAAACCAGCTTAATCAGAATCCCTGGTAAGGATAGGGCCCGAATACAGACAGGGTCCCCAGAGTGGAGTGCAGTGGTGGGATCTCAGCTCACTGCAACCTCTGCCTCCTGGGTTCAAGTGATTCTCCTGCCTCAGCCTCCTGAGTAGCTGGGACTACAGCTGTGAGCCACCACTCTCAGCTAATTTTTGTATTTTTAGTAGAAACAGGGTTTTGACATGTTGGCCAGGCTGGTGTCCAACTCCTGACCTCAAGTGATCCTCCCGCCTTGGCCTCCCAAAGTGCTGGAATTACAGGCATGAACCACCACACCCTGCCAGGATACAGTATTTTTTAAAAAGCATGCCCAGCCTTGGATGGAAAACCACTTGAGGAGAGTATGCTGTCTTATCGGGCTCTGTAAACACCTTATCTCTGCACAAGGCTGGGACTTTGAGTGGAGTCCTTGGCTGAAGCTCTCATTGCTACATGGTGACCTTTCTTCCTCCTGTTTAAAGCTTGTGTTTCAGAATTTTGACCCGAATGCGTCCGTGTTGAAAGCCGGGCTTGGTCTGTCATCCCAGGACTCTGTGTGGGTCCCTTTCCTTGCGTATTTGTTGAGTTGGGGCTCATCTTCACGTCTCTGGGAAATAAGTTATTTGATAGCTTGCTTAGAGTCTCAATACTTTCCCTTACCCTTAGAATGAATACCAAAATATGTGGCCTGCAGTGTAGACTATGCACAGCCTTCAGTGTAGACTGCTTAGGCCCCCTCTTGGTTCCTGGAGTCTGCCATGCTTTCTTCTACCACCAGGCCTTTGCACACGCTGCTATCTGCTGGGAATGCCTTGCCTTTCCTCATTACTTAGTTCTCCTCTACTCATCTTTCAGGTGCCAGCTTGACTGTCTTCCTTGGGGGAGCTTCTCTGACCTTGATACACCAGATCAGCCTCCATGTGCTGACTTTGTCTCATTGGTAATATTTCTCTACCTTTAGGACACATATCAAGGCCCAGAAGTTGCAGTTTTGCATTTGTGTGATCATTTGATGCATGTCTCTCTGGAGCCTGACTCTTTGGGGCTCACATCCTGTCTCTACCAGTTTTAGCTGTGGGACCTTGAACAAATCATTTCATCTCTGGTCCCCAGTTTCTTTTAACTGCAAAACAGGGATGATATAATACTTTCACCTACCTTGTGAGGTGGGGATGAAGATTACATAGGGTAATTTGTGTAAAGCACTTAGAACAGAGCTAGCTACTAATAGTAGAGAATCTTGGCAGGTATTACTGATGATTACTTCAGGAGACCACAAGCTCCATACAGGCAGGGGTCATTTCTGTTTGTTTAGATTTGTGTGCAGGGCACTTGGCACATGGATGGTGCTCAGGAAATATTTGTTGGATGAATGAATGAAGTAGAGATAATAGTAATAACATGTTTATAGAATTCCATGAGGATATAAAATAATGCAAGTATATAAGTTCTTGGTAGCATGTCTAGCTCATAGTAGGTGGTCAATAAATATTCAATGCCTGAATGAGGAAAATGGGGACAATAGTAATACCAGCTTAGGAGGTTGTCATGGGAATCTAAGGTAACCCTGTAGTACCTTGTAGAGTGCCTAGCACATAGTAGGTGCTCAGAAAATATTTGTTGAATGAATGAGTGAAGTGGGGATGATGGTAACACCAGCTCCTATGGTTACTGTGGGGATAGAAGGCAGGTCGATAGTTTGTTGTATTGTGGTTGCACCTGGTAGACACTGTTGAGTGAAAAGAGAGGAGGTGCTATGAGTTTCTTTCTCCTGGGGCTTAGGAGAGAATCCTTTTGGGGTACAGAATGGAATGGAGCAGTCGCTGGTCCTCTTGAAGGAAGAATGGGCAGCTTGCTACTCCTTGCCAAGCTCTAACCTGGATGAAAAGTTGAATCATTCCTTTCCCTCTTCCTCCCTAAGCTGTTCTTTCTTTCCACTAGAATCTTTGCCCAGAGTCCAGTACCTCCTTCCTGTCCAGGATCACCTTCTCGTGGATCACAGGGTAAGACTGGGCCCCCACGACCTCAGGGAGGTGGTGGGGAATGAATGAATGAACATGCTGAGCTCCCCGCTTGACTTCTGTCTCCTTCGCTCTTCTGCAGAGTTGTCTTGAATCAGCCTGTGCTGACCATGTGGTCTTGGAGACACCAACATTGTCCCCCCAAGTCCATCACCTTGAATCTGATAAACACATGAGCCATGAGCAGCTTAAGTATCTGCAGAAGGCTTGGCCTAGGACAGCCATACAGTGGACTGTTCTTGCTTTAGCTTCAGATTTGGGTTTTTATTTATTTATTTATTTGTTGCCTAGACATCATGTTCAACCTGACAGATTTGGGTTTTTTAAATATTAGGTATAGTTATTAATGACATTGTTTCCCTCCCATCCCCCACTCCTTAGAAAAATAATACTGTCTCACCATAGGAAACATGGGTTTAGAAAACACATGTGCAGATCAGTAGTAAGGAAACACCCAGAGGCAACAGCTGTCACCATTTTAGTATGCCTCCTTCTGGTCTTCTTTTCTTTTTGAGATGGAGTCTCACTCTGTCTCCCAGGCTGGAGTGCAGTGGTGGGATATCAGCTCACTACAACCTCTGCCTTCTGGGTTCAAGTGATTCTCCTGCTTCAGTCTCCTAGGTAGGTAGAATTACAGGTGTGCACCATCGTGCATGGCTAATTTTTGTATTTTTAGTAGAGACAGGGTTTTGCCATGTTGGCCAGGCTGGTCTTGAACTTCTGACCTCAGGTGATCCAGCCACATCAGCCTCTCAAAGTGCTGGGATTTCAAGTCTGAGCCACCATGCCCAGCCACCTTGTGGTTTTCTTTTTGTATATCTTTTTCTGCCTGTCGTCAACATCTTATTGGGGATTATTTGAAGAATCTTTCTTTCACCCTAATATGCATCATCTTTTTGGTTTCTTGGACGCAGGCTTTCGCTCTGTTGCTCAGGCTGGAGTGCAGTGGCACAATCGTAGCTCCCTGCAGTCTTGATCTACCGGGTTCAGGTAATGCTCCTGCCTCAGCCTCCTGAGTACCTGGGATTATAGGCACGCTCCACCGTGCCCAACAGATTTTTCTCTTTTTTGTAGAGATGGGATTTTACCATGTTGCCCAGACTGGTCTCCAACTCCTGAGCTCAAGTGATTCTTCTGCCTCAGGCTCCAAGAGTGCTGGTATTATAGGAATAAGCCACCATTCCGGGTCTCATTCTTCTCTTTATGAACTTTTTACAAACATCTTTTAAAAAGATTAGATGTTATAAATAATTTCTTCAAATTACTATTAAAGAGTTGAGCTTAATATAACAAAACTCACTGGGACAGTTGATGTAATTTGTATATGAATGCAGGATACCAGACGCATGCTAATAACATTAATTCTTGTTTTGGAAAATTATGCACCAGTTACATAAGAGTATGTCCTGGATTGTAAGGGGATAACCTGGTTTTTTAGGGGTAAAGATATGTAGAGCCTACATCTTACCTTTTTTTTTTTTTTTTTTTTTTTTTTTTTTTTTTTTTTTTTTTTTTTTTTTTTTTTTTTTTGAGACAGTGTCTTGCTCTGTTGTCCAGGCTGGAGTGCAGTGGCGTGATCTGCAGCCTCTGCCTCCTGGCTTTAGGTGATTCTCCTGTCTCACCCTCCTGAGTAGCTGGGACTATAGGCATGCATCACCATGCCTGGCTAATTTTTGTAATTTTAGTAGAGATGGGTTTTCACCATGTTGACCAGGCTGGTCTCAAACTCCAGACCTCAGGTGATCCACCCACCTCAACCTTCCAAGGTGCTGGGATTGCAGGTGTGAGCCACTGTGCTAGGCCTTTAACTGTCTGAATTGTTTAGAAAAAGATGATGCATTTGTGTGTGTGTGTGTGTGTGTGTGTGTGTGTGTGTGTGTGTGTGAATGGATAGAGGTAGAATGTTACTGTAAACTTGGCAACATGTTAATAGTGGTGAGTTGAGTGAATTCTTAGTATGATTTGAGTAATTTTTCTATAAAGTTTGAAATTATTTTAAAACAAAAAATGAAAATGTTTAACTTTTTATTATAAAAGTGTTCAGTTGGCCAAGTGCAGTGGCTCACACCTGTAATATTAGCACTTTGGGAGGCCAAAGTGGGTGGATTACCTGAGGTCAGCAGTTTGAGACCAGCCTGGCCCATGTGGTGAAACCCTGTCTCCACTAAAAATACAAAAATTAGCCAAGTGTGGTGGTAGGTGCCTGTAATCCCAGCTACTTGGGAGGTTGAGGCAGGAGAATCACTTGAACCCAGGAGGCTGCTGTTACAGCGAGCTGAGATTTCACCACTGTACTCCAGCCTGAGTAGAGTCACATAGAAAGACTAATATAACAAAACTCAATAAGCTTATCACCCAGATTTCATGATTGCTAATTCTTTGTCATGTCAGCCTTTTTTCCCCTTCTTCAACCTGTTTTTTTGGGAGATTCTGGTTCTGTTGCCCAGGCTGTAGTGCAATGACATGATCATGGCTCCCTGCAGCCTCCACCTCCTGGCCTCGAGCAGTCCTCCCACATCAGCCTACTGAGTAGCTGGGACTACAGGTGTGAGCCATTATGACTGAGTAATATTTTTTATTTTTACGTTTTGTAGAGATAGTCACCCAATGTTGCCCATGCTGGTTTTGAACTCCGGAGCTCATGAAGTTTTCCTGTCTCAGTCTACTGAAGTGCTAGGATTAGAGGCATGAGCTACTGGTTCTGGCCCATATTAGCCTTTTTTAAAAGTTCCCAGGGCATGGTAGCTCACACCTGTAATCCCAACACTTTGTAAGGCCAAGGTGGGAGGATTGCTTGAGCCCAGGAGCTCAAGATCAGCTTGGGCAACATAGGGAGACTCTGTTTCTACAAAAATTAAAAAATAAAAAATAATTAGCCAGTCATAATGGCTCAAACTTGAAGTCCCAGCTACTCAGGAGGCTGAGGTGGGAGGATCACTCTAGGCCAGGATCTGGAGGCTGCAGGGAGCTGTGATCATGCCACTGCACTCCATCCTGGGTGACACAGCGAGACCCTGTCACCAAATGAATGAATGAATGAGGCCTGTAATCCCAGCATTTTGGGAAGCTGAGGGGGCCAGATTCATTGAGCTCAGGAGTTTGAGACCAGCCTGGGCAACACGGTGAAACCCCGTCTCTACTAAAATACAAAAAATTAGCCAGGTATGGTGACATGTGCCTGTAGTCCCAGACTTGGGAGGCTGAGGCAGGAGAATTGCTCAAACTCAGGAGGCAGAGGTTGCAGTGAGCCAAGAACACACTACTGCACTCCAACCTGGGTGACACAGTGAGACTCCATCTCCAAAAAACAAAAAAATAAAAAATACATGAATGAATGATGAAAAAGTGAATTAGAGCCATCTTGACATTTTCCTCCTAAATCTTTTTTTCTATATCTTTTCTATGCCCGCCCCCCAAAAGAAAGTCATTTTTCCTTTACGACCCAACAGAATGAGCTGTAATAACCTTGTAATATGTGCAAATGTCTATCCACATTCAGACATCACCAGCTGTGTGGCTGCCGTTGTTCGCAGCAGGCAGTTGTGCTGGGGAGGGGTGCAGCATCGGCATGCTTGTGGAATGAGTGAGCCCCATCCTCCTCCTCCTCTCATTGACTAACTCCCTTGTGTCTTGGCCTCAGGTTGATCATCCGGGACTACCACCAGCCCCTGGAGAGCAGTGGCGTCTGGTCCTTAAACAAGGAGGACATGTCGGAACAAGTCATGCCTGTTTTGGTAAAGAAGTGGAAGAAGAAATGCACCAAGTCAAGGAAGTAAGTGTGTTTCCTTGTCCTCTAGAATGCCCCAGTTCCCTCCTTCCCACCCCTGTGGCCTGAATCCAGGCTGCGGCCCTGGCATTGCTGCTTGTTTCTAGCTTTGTGGTTCTCGCTTCTCCTCTGGGCTTCAGTTTGTTTTTCTGTCAAATGGGGTAAAATCTCACAAGTCATTAAGGCAACTGAGTAGAAAAGAAGAGAGAAGCTGGGCATGGTGCCTCACGCCTGTAATCCCAGCACTTTGGGAGGCCAAGGCAGGTGGATCACAAGGTCAGGAGTTTGAGTCCAGCCTGGCCAACATGCTGAAACCCCACCTCTACTAAAATATAAAAATTAGCTGGGTGTGGTGGTGAACGCCTGCAATTCCAGCTACTTAGGAGGCTGAGGCAGAAGAATCACTTGATCCCAGGAGGCAGAAGTTGCAGTGAGCCAAGATCGCACCACTGCACTTCAGCCTGGGAGACAGAGTGAGACTCCGTTTCAAGAAAAGAAGAGAGAAAAACGCTGCGCATGCAGGCAGTTGATGCTATTTGCCATGGCATGTGACTGTCTCTCCTTGAGTCAGTCACTTTTTCTGTCATTTCTGAGCATCTGGCATCCCGCGTGTTCCTGCTGTTTGACGTGTTTCTCTCCAACACACCCGGTTGACCATGTACGTTTGTTTAGCCAAAGAAGCCACATTTGCGGGTGATTTTGGCTGTACTGGATTTTAGACTCTACCCCCTATGTAAGATGTGCCCCACTATGCCACCTCTGTCATTCTTTTGGGAATCCAGTTAGGGCTTCCACTGTACATACCTTAACTCTTCAAATCAGACACCATCAGTTGCACGATACATTATTATTGTGTGTAACAGTAAGAAACAAAAGCAACTGCCAATTAAACAAGGACATAAGATGCATCCCGAGCCTGGACGAGCTGGAGCATGAAATTGCAAGTGACATGTGGGCAGTGGATTGTGGCCATGGGGGCAGTAGGGTGGCTTGTTTTTGTTTCTGTTGCCTGTTCTGGGGTAAGCTTACTATGGCAAGATGTGACAGAGCCAGCCTAGTGCACTGGATTCTCCACAGACCCATTGGCCTTAAAGAGAAATCCCCAGACCCAGGTTCAGCTCCTCATTCTATTCCAGGGATGCCCAGGATACAGGCCTTCAGTCAGACCCAGATGGTGGGTGGAAATCTGGGATATCCATGGTGCCAGGTCATTAGGACATCAGCAGAGGACCTCGCGACCCTGGTGGGAGGCTGTTTGGGTGGTCCAGGTGATGGGAGAAAATGTCTTGCGGGAGATAGATAGAGCTTGGTCCTCCATGGCTGAGCGTTGTACGGAAATGGCCCATGTCCATGACCCAGTTGAAGGTTATTGGCGGGCAGAGGTGGGGTCTCTGTTTATTACATGGAGATAGAACTAGTAGGATGGATGGATAGATTGATGGATGGACAGACGGATGGATGGATGGATAAATGATAGATTGGTAGAGGATAGGTAGATAATAGATGGATAGATAGTGGATGGATACATGATAGGTGGATGGATAGATGATAGATGGATGATTGATAGATGATGGATGAGTGTATGGATTGAGGGTGAGAGGGGATCTACTAGGGAAACTGGATCATGTGATTATGGAGAAGTCCTATGCTAGGCCATCTGCAAGTTGGAGAACCTGGGAAGCTGGTAGCATGGCTCAGGCCAAGTCCGAAGATCTCAGACCCAGGGAAGTTGATGGTGGAATTCTCAGTCTACAACCAAAGGCCTGAGAACCTGGAGTGACCAGGGTAAGTCCCAGAGTCCTGAGGCTAGACAGCCTGGAGTTCTGATTTCCAGGGGCAGGAGAGGTTGACATCCTGGCTGCAGAAGAGAGATCACATGAATTTACCATTTCTCTGACTTTTTTTTCTGTCTGGACCCTCTGCTGATTGAGTGGTGCCCAGTCACATGGGGTAAGGATGGATCTTCCATATTGAATCCACTAATTGAAATGCCAGTCTCGTCTGGAAACACCCTCACAGGCACACACGCAGAAATAACACTTTACCAGCCATCTGGGTATCCCTTAACCCCGTCAAGTTGACCCCTAACGTCACCTATCACCTGGATTCCTTCAGCCTCACCTGCAGTGTTCTCCCTGCTATTAAGGCCACATTTGTAGCATGGACTTTAGCATTCCTCATCATCAACGCCTCTGTTGATCACCTGGCTTGGCTTCCTTTCATGGAAGAAGGATGCCCACCTTTGTGTCCCCTGGAGCTTGCCAGGCGAGCAGGTTGTTGGAGACACCATGGAAGAGGCAGAGCCTTGGGAGGAGGACAGACTTTGAATCAAGAAGCTCCTCCACTGATGTGGATTTTAACTCACTGAGCAGGTAAAACTGCTGTTTTCGTGCTTAGTGATGTTTAGTTCCTGAGGGTTCAGGAAGGGGAACAAAACACATACACTCTTTTTTTTTTCTTTTTTTCTTTTTTTTTTAAGACAAAGTGTTGCTCTGTCACCAGGTTGGAGTGCAGTGGCATCATCTCAGCTCACTGCAACTTCCACCACCTGGGTTCAAGCAATTCTCATGCCTCAGCCTCCCAAGTAGCTGGGATTACAGGTGTGTACCACCATGCCTGACTTATTTATTATTTTATATGTGTATTTTTTTTTTTAGACAGTTTCACTCTTGTCACCCAGGCTCGAGTGCAATGGTGCAATCTCGGCTTACCACAACCTCTGCCTCTTGGGTTCAAGTGATTGTCCTGCCTCAGCCTCCCAAGTAGCTGGGATTGTAGGCATGTACTACCACACCCAGCTGTTTTTGTATTTTGAGTAGAGACAGGGTTTCTCCATGTTGGTCAGGCTGGTCTCAAACTCCCAACCTCAGGTGATCTGCCTGCCTCGGCTTCCCAAAGTGCTAGTATTATAGGTGTGAGCCACTGTGCCTGGCCTTTTTAATTTTTTTTTCTCTGTAGAGACAGGTCTCATTATGTTGCTCAGACTGGTCTCCAGCTCTTGACTTCCAGAGATCCTCCAGCCTCAGCCTTCCTAGTAGCTGGGATTACAGGTGTCATCCACCATACACAGCTGAGTTCTGGTTTATAACAACCCAGGCTGCCCTGGGGAAGGTGGATATTAGGGATGAGAGTGAAGGCAGGGAGACCTGAGTGGGGATCTCAAGGCCTGTCCATGAAGTTCCTCCATGCCTCACTGGGAGCCTCCATTTTCTTTCTTTATTTTGACACAGGGTCTCACTCTTTTGTCAAGGCTGTAGTGCAGTGGAACCATCTGAGCTCACTGCAGCCTCCATCGCCTAGGCTGGAGTGATCCTCCCACTTCAGCCTCACGAGTAGCTGTGTCTATGGGTACATGCCACCACACCTGGCTAATTTTTTTTTGTAGAGATGGTATCTTGCCATGTTGCCCAGGTTGTTCTTGAGCTCCTGAGCTCAAGCAGTCCACCTACCTTGGCCTCCCAAAGTGCTGAGATTACAGGCGTAAGCCTCCATTTATTACCCAGAGCATTTTCTGAAAATTCAGTGAGATAAATGTCATGATAAGCTGTGCCCTAGTCCTGAGTAAGTGCTGGGCATGTTTTAGTTGTACAAGTTGTATTTATTCATTGCTACATTTCCATCTTGCCAGGGAGGGTGTGGTGAGAACTGGCTCACTGGTCTTGAAAGCAGGCCACCTGAAAGGGGGCTGGCTCTGTGAGTACCTTGGTGTTTAGGGATGCTCAGCTTGGGACCAGGGTGTCATTTCCTAGGGACATTGATAGATGAATCGCTTGCTCTATTCCCAGAGGCATAAACCAGATCTGGCACCTATATCCCCTGTGGAACTGGAGATAATGACAAGAACAACCCTGTCCTAGGCTGGAATTTCCGGGTGTGGCCCTTTACACCGAGATCCCTTTAGTTAACCAGAGAAGGGAATCCAGCCCGTGCAGCTCTGGGCTGCTGGGTTTCCTAGGCTCAGGGACCAAGTGAGGGAAGCCTGGGGTTGGGAGTCTGCATGGCTTCTTGGACCCCTTTACAGCCTTTCTTCACCCCGAGTGTGTGCCAGGGCATGGTGGCTCATGCCTGTAATCAAAGCACTTTGGAAGGTGGAGGTGGGAGGATCACCTGAGGTCATGAGTTCAAGACCAGCCTGGCCAACATGGTGAAACCCCATCTCTACTAAAAAGACAAAAATTAGCTGGGTGTGGTGGTACTTACCTGTAATCCCAGCTACCTGGGAGGCTGAGGCATGAGAATTACTTGAATTGTTTGAAGCTGAGACGGCACCACTGCATTCCAGCCTGGGGGACAGAGTGAGACTCCATCTCAAAAAAAAAAAAAAAAAGGTATGAGCGATCTCCCTGCTTCTACCTTTGGGTTTGAAAACCCAATGCTTCATTGGTTTGTTTGTAATAGCTTTATGTTCTCTTTTTTTGTGTATGGCCTCCTAGAGCTTAGGGCCATTTTGAATTGTGGTGTCTGCTGGCGTAACTATAAAATGCTTTGTGACTCTGGAAGAGTTTGGCAGGTTTTTTTTTGTTTGTTTTTTGTTTTTAAGTTAGACATAGTTACCATACATCCAGCCACTCTCTTCCCAGACATCCACCCAAGAGAGCTGAGAACATATGTTTATAAAAGAC
>NW_016107432.1:2284811-2298156 GCF_001604975.1 Cebus imitator
AAAAAAAAAAAAAAAAGGCTGGGGACTATGGCTCACGCGTGTAATCCCAACACTTTGACACTTTGGGAAGCCGAGGCAGGTGGATCACCTGAAGTTGGGAGTTCAAGATCAGCCTAACCAACATGGAGAAACCCCATTTCTACTAAAATTACAAAAAATTTTGAAGAGAAGAGACAGAGTTCATCAATGCACCCTGGTAAAGTTAAGGGACTAGGGTGTAAGAAGAATGTGATATACAGGCAGAATACAGGGGCACTGGAGCTAGAAGTGATCTTAGGGAACACAGAGTCACAGAAGAGCAACGAGATGTCATTTCTTGCTCAACTCCAGTCCATTGGCAGCAGTCAGCTGGAGGGCTGCTTGGGCGTAACTCAGTGGGAAAGAACGCCATGAATGACCGTGGGTGTCTGCTGTGTGCATGAGAAGGAAGGGAAGGGCTCAGTATTTGACATGCTTGAGATCTAACCCCTTCATTTTCCATATGACAAAATCTAGAGCCAGGGAGGTGAGCTAACCGGCTTCGGGGTCACACTGTGAGCTGGCAATAGAATGTGGCTGGTGACCTGACTCTCAGAAGAACATTCCTCTGAGTCGGGCTGGCCAAAAATGGACTGAGGTCCACATATGGCTCATGAGCTCAGCATGGATTTCATTTTTTAACTTTTTGGAGACAGAGTCTTGCTCTTTTGCCCAGGCTGGAGTGCAGTGGTATGACCTTGGCTCAACACGACCTCCACCTCCCAGGTTAAAAAGATTCCCGTGCCTCAACCTCCCAAGAAGCTGGGATGACTGTCGTGCTCCACCACACCCAGCTAATTTTTTGTGGGGCACAGCCTCTCACTCTTTTACCCAGTTGGGACTGCAGTGGCATGATCCTGGCTCACTGCAACTTCTGCCTTTTGGGTTCAAGTGATCCTCCTGCCTCAGCCTCCTGAGTAGCTGTGACCACAGGTACGTACCCCACGCCCAGCTAATTTTTTTTGTTTTTATTACAGACCAGGTTTCACCATGTTGGCCAGGCTGGTCTCAAACTCCTAACCTGAAGCATCCCGCCTGCCTCAGCTTCTCAAAGTGCTGAGATTACAGGCATGAGCCACAGCACCCAGCCAGATTTCATATTTTTAACAGCGAAAAATCAAAGTAATATTACATGACAGATGCTAATTCTGTAAAATTTTAATTTTATTGTTTCTAAATACATTTTTACAGGAACACAGTCACCACCCATTAATTTCTGTATTATCTAAGGCTGCTTTTCCACTACATGGGAAGAGACAGGTATTTGTGACAAAGACCATATATCCCGGAATGCTGAAAGTTTCCAGAAAAAGTTTCTTACTCCTACTTTCTTCCAGTGTCTCTTAAACTTTAGTGTCCATACCCACCACCTAGAGAACTAGTTACAATTCAAATTCTGTTTCAGTGGATCTGGGCTGAAGCCTAAAATTCTGCACTGTTAATAAGCACCAGGTGATGCCATGGCTGCTGGTCCATGGACCACACTTTGAGTAGTAAGGATCAACTCCAGTGTGTCTCTATATGTCGACCTGAACCAGCAGCAGCAGTACCTGAGGATGTGTTAGGAATGCAGATACTCAGGTGCACCTAGACCTGCTAAACTGAAAATCTGAGTGGGGCCCAGAAAGCTATGTTTGATAGTAACAAGCTGTCAGTCAGCACAGTGGCTCATGCCTGTAATTCCAGCCCTTTGGGAGGCCAAGGCAAGTGGATCACCTGAGGTCAGGAGTTTGAGACCAGCCTGTCCAATATGGTGAAACACCATCTGTACTAAAAATATTTTTTAAATTAGCTGGGTGTGGTGTTGCATGCCGGTAATCCCAGCTACTCAAAGGCTAAGGTGGAAGAATTGCTTGAACCCAGGAGGCGAAGGATGCAGTGAGCTAAGATCATGCCATGGCACTCAAGCCTGGGAAACAGAGTGATACTCCATCTCAATCAACCAACCAAATATATTAAACTATCCAGGTGATTCTGATGCAGGCTTGAATTTGAATACCATCTCTCCTGCAGGTCCAGACTCTGAGAGATTTAAGGTAAGCCTAAGAAAATTCAGTGTCAGCATGAGCACGCTTTCACAAATGCTGAAAAGGCTAGAACTTCCTTAAACATTCTACCTGCAACTCAGCTAAGATGAAACAGGTGGTAGTTTAACAGATGTTTCATATTTATAAAAATGTTTAATGCTGCTTCACAGAAAAATTTGTCAACCTGACCAAGAAGGAATAGTTGTAATGAGCACAACATTACAAAAAGAATGACACAGTTAAAAAGACAGAAAAGACGTGGGGCATCATCTGAAGTCATCCTTCACCATTAACTCTTTTTAACTGTGCTTAGAAGGGAATTTCCTTAATCCATTTGTATATGGTCTCCTGATATGCGGCCAGCTTTGCAAAATGGTAAGTTGCACTGTTTTTTTTTTTTGTTGTTGTTGTTGGTGGTGGAGTGCAATGCCATGATCTCAGCTCACTGCAACCTCCGCTTCTTGGGTTCTAGTGATTCTCCTGCCTCAGCCTCCCAAGTAGCTGCGATTACAGACATGAGCTACCACACCTGGCTAATTTTGTGTTTTTAGAAGAGACAAGGTTTCATCATTTTGGTCAGGCTCGTCTCGAACTCCTGACCTCAGGTGATCCACCCCCACCTCTGCCTCCCAAAGTGCTGAGATTACAGGTGTGAGCCACTGTACCCAGCCTGCACTGTTGTCTTTAAACTTTTCAAAGCCAGCTAGGCAGGGATAGATCTATCACCGTACCCCAGGACAGGCACGAGAACACTCAGTGTAGCATGGATCACGATAGTAAAAAACAGGGAACAACCTGTTTTTGCAATGAATGGGAGAAAAGGTAATACCAGGAGGGCATATCCACATGCCAGACAAGCATGTATCATGAACACAAATGAAGCAAGCCAGGCATGGCAGTGGTGCACCTGCAGTCCCAGCTACTTGGGAAGCTAAAGCAGGAGGATTGCTTGAGCCCAGGAGTTCGAGGCTGTAGTAAGCTACGATCGCACTACTGTACTTCAGCCTGGGGGACAGAGCTTGACCTCATTTCAGAACCAAAACTGAAAAAAAAACAAAAACAGATCAGAATGAACCCAGATGATATACTATTAACTACACCAGAGAACTCTATGTACACTATGATCCCATTTAAATCTGTCAAAATATTTATTAAAAACCTATATGTTTATACATTTTCTTCTAAAAGCATGCACAAAACTGTCACTTTGGAGGAGAGGAGCTGATAGAAGAGAAGACAATATACTTTTTATTTTATATCTTTATGATTTTTTTTTTCTACAGTGCATGACAAGTATTTGTTCAGCACCTGCTGTGCATTGTTTTATGTACTAAATATACAGCAGCACACCTGGAACTGACATTCTAGTGGGGAAAGAAAATAAAATAAGTGCACTTTAAAAAATTCTTTTTTTTTTTTTTTTTTTTGAGACAGAGTCTCGGCCTGTTGCCCAGGCCAGAGTGCAGTGGCTCAATTTTGGCTCACTGCAACCTCTGTCTCCCAGGTTCAAAGGATTCTCATGTCTTGGCCTCCTGAGTAGCTGGGATTATAGGCATGCATCACCATGCCCAGCTAATTTTTTTTTTTTTTTTTTTAAACAAAGACAGGGTTTTGCCAGGTTGGCCAGACTGGTCTGGAGCTCCTGGCCTCAAGTGATTCACCTACCTCCAAAGTGCTGGGATTACTGGTGTAAGCCACCATACCCAGCCCAAAATAAGTAAATTTTAGAGTGTGTTTAGATCATGCCATATCTGTGATCTAACCACACTTGACATATGGTCCATGGGGCACTTACAGTCCACAGTTTGTGACTAGTTGGTGATAACATGAGGAAGCAGCACCATAATGGAGATCAACTATGGCACCAAGCGTGCCATTCAGCTCAGCTCACATTTTTTTTTTTTCTTACAAGGCTTTCTTAATGCAGGAAGCAGAAGGCACTGGTTTCCATCCTGGCACAAATGCCTTAGCCTGCCATGTTGGCCAGGCTGGTCTCGAACTCTTGGCCTCAAGTGATCTGCCCACTTTGGCCTTGAAAGCGCTGGGATTACAGGCATGAGCCACCATGCCTGACTGCCACCTACTCATTTATAAAGCCCTCTGTGATTCACTTGCAACCAAAATTGAGAATCCCTGGTGCAGAGTGCCTCCCCGAGTCCAGGAATGATCTGCAGCCCCCACTTCCTTTTCAGGTGTGTCTATGCCTCCCTGTGGCTGTTTCTGTGAGACCCTGCATTTTCGAGTTCTGCTTTTATTTGTGTCAGCTGAGCATGTTTCCACAGTCACCCTGATCATGCTGCTGACTGCATATTTATCCCTTTTGTATCTTCCATCCTGGGTCCTCACCCACCTCTTCTGGGGTCAGTCCTTTCTTGCCTTACATTGTGCTGCTTTCTCTCCTGGCACCAAAGAATGAGGCAGCCAGTTCAGAGTGGGGACTGTAGTCGTCATCATCACTGAGGTATTGTGAACCAGGAAAGAGATATCATCTGTTTCAACACAGCACAGTGTCCGAGTGTCCTTGATAAATGTTGGCTGCCATTGTCATTGTTGATGTTCTGGTGATTATCATTGATGCTGGGTGGATTCTTCCTGGGATTGGGGCAGATACCCAGCTGACCTGTCCCTCAGTGTCCTTATCAGGGTCCTTCCCTAAGTCTGCAGCTAAGGCATCTGCCAGGGCTGGGGTGTCATCTGAAGACTCAACCGGGGAAGGGCCCACTTCAAAGCTCACCTCGTTGTTGGCAGAACTAGGTTCCCCAAATGTTCAAATGTTGAAATACTTCCTTATTACTGTGGAAACAGCCTGTGCCCCATGTACCTTTTACAGTGAACTCTTGGGAGCTCTCTGTGATATGGGCACTAAACGGTTAATTCCTGGCCCTACAGGGGTCCCTGGGCCTCTGCCTGTTGGATAATGCCCTTGTCAAACTGGTTATCTATTTTGAATATCATCTCTTCTTGCAGTGCTTGGGAAACAGGGGGCTATGCCCTTTCCTTCTGCAGCTCCTTGCATCCTGGTCTTGGGAAAGTGAGCTTAACACAGCAGAGATACTGTTATCTGGGCTGGGTTTTACCCATCACTGCTGGTACAGGATGCTTGCTCGGGCCCAGGGTCCTCAGTGAATGGAGCTCTCTGCGTAGCTGTAAAGCACCGTTCCTGCCCCAAGGGACTGAACTCCAGATACCACCTGGCCCTCAACCAGACAGCCTGTTTATGGCCTCTGCAGAGCAGGTCTACTTTCTGAGCATCCTGGCTGTCCATTGCTCTACCATCTCCATCCTTAAGTGACCAGTTTTTCTTGTCCCTGGTTTTAGCATCTAGCTCATGTAACTCCCCTCCCCTCCTTTGTCTCTTTTTTGCTAGGGGTCACGGGCATCAGCATTCCAGGGAAGGAAGCAAAGCAAATGGAGAATGGCATGCTGGTGACAGACAGTATGAGGAAGGAACTTCAGAGGTAAGTTGGGGGAGGTGGTGTGACTCATACAGGCCTCACGATTTCACCATCTGCACATACTTTTGACACTTGAGTTCCCTACATGGTGTGGGTCTTTGCTTATGTCACTCGGGGGGGCCTGGAAGGTTCAGTCTTTGTGAAGCAGCATTCAATATAAAACTATCTCAAGGATAGGAATGGAGCCTCATGCTTGTAATATCAGCACTTTGGGAGGTCGTGGCAGGAGGATCACTTGAGGCCAGGAGTTTGAGACCACAATGGGCAATATAGCAAGACCCCATCTCTACAAAAAAGGAAGTATCCTCGTGTTTGATTATAGAGGGCTTCCTTAGATCCCTGGGGATTTATAGCATATGCAGTATGTTAACCATGCTAGCTTTTAAAAACTGGCTAAGTTGGCTGGGCATGGTGGCTCACACCTGTAATCCCAGCACTTTCGGAGGCTGAGGTGGGTGGATCACCTGAAGACAGGAGTTCAAGACCAGTCTGGCCAACATGGTGAAACCCTGTCTCTACTAAAGATAGAAAACTTAGCCAGGCATGGTGGCAGGAGCCTGTAAATTCTAACTACTCAGAAGGCTGAGGCACAAGAATCACTTGAACCCAGGAGGCAGAGGTTGCAATGAGCTGATATTGCACCATGGCACTCCAGCCTGGACAACAGAGTGAGACTCTGTCTCAAAAAAGCAAAAACAAACAGCAAAAGAACAACAAATATTGACAAAGTCAGAGCCTAAGCACACCGTACCTTGGGGATCTGAGAAAGGATGGTGGACCTGCAGTTGCTATAGGGGTCAGAACAGGGCAAAGATGATGTGGCCTAGCACTGTGCCTTAGTACATGTCACTTTTGCCATTGTTACTGTCTCACACAGCCTGCATTCTAGTGGGAGATTACAGACAGTGCATGTGTGCAGAAGGATGTAAGATTTTTCATCCAAGGTGCTAGCTGGGATTTGTGAAGCCCTAGATCATGAAGCAGGAAGGCCCAGCTCCCCACCTGAATTCTAGATTTCATCCAGAGTTGGTTCTGATTCTTCCCTCTGCTGCTCCCTGAAAAGCCACACTTGTTTTTGGATTTGAGGGCCACTCCCACCTCACTTGGCCTTAACCAAAGGCCTATGCACAGATCTCATGGGCAAGGAAATGTTACCCACCCCAGGCCCTAGATCAAAGAGGGGAGGTGCTGGAGGTTTATTTGGCCTTTAGGAAGTGTTTTCAGGGGACACAGTTTTGGGGGTGCAGTGATGAACACATGGGGCTCTTGACCTCAGGTAGCTTGTAATCTTGCTCAGGAGATAAGTAGGTAGAGGAAGGCACAGAAAGTTCCACAGCAAAGAACCACATCTGTGTTTTGCATGGCCTCCATAATTTCTTTTTTCTTTTCTTCTTTTTTTTGAGATGGAGTCTCCTTCTTGCGCAGGCTGGAGTTCAGTATGCAGTGGCACCAACTCAGCCACTGAACACAAAACTGTGGGCAACACAGTCTGATGTTCTCTGGGGTCTGCATAAAGATAATGACCACTGATGTACAGAAAGTCCTTTTTTTTTTTCCTTTGAGACAGGGTCTCTGTCTTTGAGGCTGGAGTGCAGTGACACAATCATGGCTCACTGCAACTTCTGCTTCTTGGATTCAAGTGATTCTTCTGCCTCAACCTCCCTAGTAGTTGAGAGTACAGGCACCTGCCACCATGCCTAATTTTTATATTTTTAGTAGAGACAGGGTTTCACCTGTTGGCCGGGCTGTTATTGAACTCCTGGCAACCAGTGATCTGCCTGCCTTGGGCTCCCAAAGTGCCAGGTTTACAGGTGTGAGCCACTGCACCCAGCCAAAAAGTGCTTTCTGAGTAACATGCTTGCATGAAGGAGAAGCCAGGGCAAGATCCCACCCCAACCTCCACCACATTTGTAAAACAAGAAAATTGAATGAACTAGGTACTTTCCCTTTTTTTCATCATGTTTCATATTTTGAAACTTTTTCATGTTTGAAAGATGATCTAAGATGTGCCCTTTCTGTTTTATCTTTTATTTGAGATCAATTAGAATTGATCTTAAAAAAAAAAAAAAAAAAAGCACGCATTTTTTACGTATCAGTGGTCATGGGCTTTTTGCAGACCACCACAGATCATCACAGATTGTGTTTTCTACAGGACTTATTCCTGCCTGAGACATTCCCTTTCTCTGGGGACCTATAACCCTGGGGAATGACATGGCAGTGGAGGTGCACATGTGCACATGTTCATATATATGTTTACATGTGTGCCTGTGCAGTTGACATCCCTGTGCTTCTCCAGACAGCTCAGCAGCTCCTCCTCCTATAGCGGGGACATCAGCAGGCACCACAACAGCACAACAGAGCTGCAGAAAGCCGAAGCCAAGAAGGAGGAGACTTGAAAGCTGATGGAGGCTGGCAAGGCATCGAAAGGGCAAGTGAGATTTGCTCCTTCAGTGATGATGGTGGCTACAGCTTACAGAGCGCCCACTGTGCAAAGTGCCTTATCTACAATACATCTATAAAGGTACTATTTACTGCACCAGAAACTGAGGCCAGAGAGGTTTAGACACTTACTCAGGGTCACTGCTGGTAAGCCGCAGAACTGAGATTTGAACCCTAGCAGACTCTAGGGTTGGTGCTTGTAGTGTCTGCTCTACTGACTGCCACATCGACTTGAGCAGCTTAGGGGCTCTCATTAGCTATAGGCAACCTGAATGCTTTAAGTCAGGGCTTTCTGCAATATGGGGTTCAGTTGTGCCTGAAATGGTTTCAGGTTATGTGCAAACACATTCAATGACAGACGAGCATTTATTTCTTTTTTATTTCTTTTTTGAGACAGAGTCTCACTCTGTCACCCAGTCTGGAGTGCAGTGGTGCTATCTTGGCTCATTACAACTTCTGCCTCCCAGGTTCAAGGAATTTTCCTGCCTCAGCCTCCCATGTAGCTTGGATTACAGATACTCACTACCACACCCAGCTAATTTTTGTCTTTTTAGTAGAGACAGGATTTCACCATGTTGGCCAGGCTGGTCTTGAACTGCTGGGCTCATCTTCCTTCCTCGGCCTCCCAAAATGCTGGGATTACACGTGTGTGCCATTGCACCTGGTCTGTTTTTCATTTCTCATTTAGTCCTTTTGATTATGTCCCTGAGAAAGTCTCAGTTGGGTCCAAGCTTGCTTTCAGTACCTAGCAGTCACTAGCTTCCCTTTGTAACAGAGAGTGGGTTTCGAGCTCCTAGTTTTGTTTTTATAAAAGATCATCTAATTTGGGCAAGTGTTAATAATTCTCTATTTATGGCAGTGATCCAAAGTTTATTTTTAAAAATAAATGTGATTACATTTTTTAAAAACTAGGGAATGGAATTTTTAATGTAGGTTAAAAAAAAAATAAGCATACAGATAAAGAAAAAAAAACCATGAAAGTGGTAGCGAGGGAATGAGGCTGGGACACTTTCTTTTAGACCTGCTCTATTGTCATAATTAAAATAACTAGAGGAGCAAGATCAAACAAATTCAAAAGCTAGCAGAAGACAAGAAATAACTAAGTTCAGAGCAGAACTGAAGGAGACAGAGACACAAAAAATCCTTAAAAAAAATCAGTGAACCCAGGAGGTGGTTTTTTGAAAAGATCAACAAAACATACCACTAGCCAGACTAATAAAAAAAGGAGAATAGATGCAATAAAGAGTGATAAAGGGGATATCACCACTGATACCACAGAAATACAAACTACCATCAGAGATTACTATAAACATCTCTTGCAAATAAACCAGTAAATCTACACAATATGGATAAATTCCTGGACACATACACCCCCCCAAGACTAAACCAGGAAGAAATTAAATCCCTGAATAGACTAATAACAAGGTCTGAAATTGAGGCAGCAATTAATAGCCTACCAACCAAAAGTCCAGGACCGGACAAGTTCACAGCCGAATTTTACCATAGGTAAAAAGAGGAGCTGGTACCATTCCTTCTGAAACTATTCAAAACAATACAAAAAGAGGGAATCCTACCTAACTCATTTTATGAGACCAACATCATCCTGATACCAAAACCTGACAGAGATACAACTTAAAAAGAAAATTTCAGACCTATATCCATCATGAATGTTAATGGAAAAATCCTCAATAATAATACTGGCAAACTGAATCCAACAGCACATCAAGAAGCTCCATCATGATCAAGTCAGCTTCACCCTTGAAATGCAAGGCTGGTTCAACACATGCAAATCTATAAACATAACCCAGCACATAAACAGGACCAAGACAAAAACCATGATTATCTCAATAGATGCAGAGAATGCCTTCTACAAAATTCAGCTCTTTATGCTAAAAACTCTCACAAAACTAGGTATTGATGGCAGATATCTCAAAATAAGAGCTATTTATGATAAACCCACAGATGGTAACATAGTGTATGGGCAAAAACTGAAACATTTCGTTTGAAAACCAGCACAAGACAAGTATGCCCTCTCTCACCAGTCCTACTCCACATAGCATTGGAAGATCTGGTCAGGGAAATCAGGCAAGAAAAAGAAGTAAAGGGTACTAAACTAGGAAAAGAGGAAGTCAAATTGTCTCTATTTGCAGATCACATGATTGTATATTTAGAAGACCCCATCATCTCAGCCCAAAATCTCCTTAAGCTGATAAGCAAATTCAGCAAAATCTCAGGATATAAAATCAATGTGCAAAAATCACAAGCATTTCTGTACACCAGTAACAGCCAGCAAGCAAAATCATGAGTGAACTCCCATTCATAATTGCTATAAAGAGAATAAAATATCTAGGAATACATGTAACAAGGAATGAAAGGACCTCTTGAAGGAGGCTTATAAACCATTGCTCAAAGAAGAAAGGAAACAAACAGATGGAAAAACATTCCATGCTCATGGTTAGGAAGAATCAATATTGTGAAAATGGCCATACTGCCCAAAATAATTTATACATTCAATGCTACCCCATCAAGCTACCATTGACTTTCTTCACAAAACTGGAAGAAACTACCTTAAACTTCATATATAACCAAAAGACAGCCTGCATAGAGAAGACAATCCTAAGCAAACAAACAACAACAACAAAAAGCTAGAGGCATTATGCTACCTGACTTCAAACTCTACTACAAGGCTACAGTAATCAAAACAGCATGGCTCTGATACCAAAACAGAGATAGACCAATGGAGTAGAAGAGAGGCCTCAGAAGTAATGCCACACATCTACAGCCATCTGATCTTTGACAAACCTAACAAAAACAAGCAATGGGGAAAGGATTCCCTATTTAATAAATGGTGTTGAGAAAACTGGTTGGCCATCTGCAGAAAGCTGAAACTGCATCCCTTCCTTACACCTTATACACAAATTAACTCCAGATGGATTAAAGATTTAAACCTATGACCTAACACCATAAAAACCCTAGAAGAAAATCTAGGCGATACCATTCAGGACAGGCATAGGCAAGAACTTCATGACTAAAACACCAAAAGCAATGGCAACAAAAGCCAAAATAGACAAGTGGGATCTAATTAAACTTAAGAGCTTTTGCACAGCAAAAGAATCAGTCATTAGAGTGAACTGGCAGCCAATAGAATGGGAAAAAAATTTCGCAATCTATCCATCTGACAAAGGGCTAATATCCAGAATCTAGAAAGAAATTAAATAAATTTACAAGAAAAAACAACCCCATCAAAACGTGGGCAAAGGATATGAACAGATGCTTCTCAAAAAAAAACATTTATGCAGCCAACAAACATGAAAAAAAGCTCATCATTACTGGTAATTAGAGAAATACAAATCAAAGTCACATTGAGATACCATATCATGCCAGTTAGAATGGTGATCATTAAAAAATCTGGAGACAACAGATGCTGGAGAGGATGTGGAGAAATAGGAATGTATTCACACTGTTGGCAGGAGGGTAAATTAGTTCAGCCACTGTGGAAGACAATGTGGCAATACCTCAAGGATATAGAACTAGAAATATCATTTGACCCAGCTATCCCATTACTGGGTATATACCCAAAGGATTATAAATCATTCTATTATAAAGACATATGCACACACATTTATTGCAGCACGGTTTACAATAGCAAAGACTTGGAACCAACCCAAATGCCTATCAGTGATAGACTGGATAAAGAAAATGTTGCACATATACACCATGGAATACTATGCAACCATAAAAAAGGATATCATGTCCTTTGCAGGGACATGGATTTAACTGGAAACCATCATTCTCAGAAAACTGACAACAGAAAACCAAACACTGCATGTTCTCACTTATAAGTGGGTGTTGAACAATAAGAACACAGGGACACAGGGAGGGGAACATCATACACCAGGGCCTGTCGGGAGGAGAGGCGAGTAAGGGAGGCATAGCCGGGGGTGGAGGGATTGGGGAGGGATAACATTAGGAGAAATACCTAATGTAGATGACAGGGGCTTGGATGCAGCAAACTACCATAGCATGTGTATACCTATGTAACAAACTTGCACGTTCTGCATATGTACCCCAGAACTTAGTATAATTATTAAAAATAAATAAATCGGATGCAGCCTTGTTATGCTGCCCAGGTGGTTCTCAAACTCCTGGGCTCAGGCAACTTCAAACTCCCAAGTAGCTGAGGCTATAGGTGTATATCACCACACTCAGCTATTTTTTCTACAATTTTTAATATTTTATTCTCACTACAGAACCAATAATATAAGGAGAGGAACAATCCTACCAAGTATATAATACCCAAATAATAAGTGTCCAAGAAAAACAGCTATATGCTATTTGTTGTAGTTTTTCAACTAAAAGGTGCCAGGGAGATTCCATGATTACCACAAGTAATTTGATCCACTGAAGATTTATACTGGCAAAAATATAGATGTCACACTAGTATGATTTAAAAGTCAAAGTGTTAATATTTATCTAATTAAACCTTAACCAAACTTCATATTTTCTCTATTGGGGAAAGGATTTCCTAATGTGATTTTTCTGTTGCTGTGTATCTTCTAGTTCATTTTTGTTCGGCCCACACCCTGTCACAGTACTTATCAATCTTTTGTTAGTTTGCCAACATTAAATAAAATTTTTAAATCACTAGCCATGTCTATGGTTTTCTCTGACCAACTTTCCATAACCATCATAAAACAATAAGAGATAAACCACTGCTAAATTTTAAAAGTAAATACTATGCAAAAGTTGACGGAGAGAAAATTTTACAAGAGACCACTTTACCTTGGTAGTAAGTCAAGTTTTCATCATCTGGTTTAGGGCATGAATCCATACACAGTTACTGGAAAATGCTTTAGAGCAAAAATATACAATAAAAATGAGCAACTTTTTTCTTTTTTACAAATTTTTTAACTGCCAGTTCATATGCACCTTCCCCCTCCAAAAAACAAAAACACAACCTGGGAAAAGGTCAGCCATCTGTATATTAAATAACATATCTTGATACAATTAAAATATGGCCTCTGTTCTAAAAATAGATTTTGGTTACCTGTTTCTGCCTTCAGCTGTCCAAATCTATAAAATATTCAATGAAAACTGACCTTGAACTCCATAACAAATACTGACAGCCAATATATTGGCAGAGCTTGACAATAATTTACCTGCAAAAATTATCTGTCCTGAAGCAGAATGTGAAATTCAATTAATGGATGACATAACTTTTGTCACCTAAACTGGAAGGAAACTTATGACCTAAAACAAGGTAGAAAGATTCACTGTCTCTTGTCCATTATCTATCTCTGGTTAAAAGACTAATCTGTGTCACTTCAAAATGGCAGTCTTGATTCTTCAGCATAAAAACCACTTAAGAAGGTGCCAATGCTTTCCTTTGTCCTAAAAGAGTGCAGA
>NW_016107432.1:2298198-2301173 GCF_001604975.1 Cebus imitator
AAAAAGAAAAAAAGAGGCTACTGACTTTATTTTTAATTCCATTTATTGTATTTTTGAATATGTAACACACTTACATGATTCAGGAAGTGCCCTTATCATAGTTCTGCCTCCCATCTACTGTTTTCCTCCCCTACACATACACCAAGGACATGTTTTTGGCTGTTGTTATTGTGACCCTTTCCAAATTATCTTTATGTATGATAAGCAAACTGAATGTATTTCCTTATTTTCCTAACTTTGTATCCAAATGGTATCATATGTCAGTATCCCTATTAAGGTGATCAATAGATGTTTATCGAAAGAACAAGCATACTGATAAAAGAAAGATCTTCCTACTAGATCTTTTTTTATTCCTACTAGATCTTTATTCCAGGATATTACGTGCTGTTAGATCACGGCACCAGACTTCTAAATGACTCTGTCCTCTCCAGAAATAGAGGTTCTGATCCAAGTAAATAGTTTAATCAGTTTTATGAGAAGATACAAATTTGATTGGCCATGAAGCCAACTAAATGATGGAATTAGGTACCAAGAGAAGACATCGGATTTTTTTTCAGGGAGGAAAGGATCTCCTGCGACTAAAATGATTCAGCTATAAATAAGCTTAAGAGTGAAAAACAGTCTCCTCCATTTCTACGACTCAGTTTTTGAAAAGAGTTATAAAAGTAGACTAGGAGAATTTTTAAAGGTAACCCAGATTCTTTAAGTGGAAGTTCTGTTCATACTAGTACTTCTTGTATTAAAAAAAGACTCAGGGGGGAAAAAAAAACCTAGTAGTTTCACAGAATGCAGAAAGTTCTGACAGATTCAAATCTATTGATATCAGGCAAGAAATAATCACATGAGACAATATTTTTTTTCTTAGAAACAAATTACCTGGGATAATTTTTAAAATTTGTGAACCTCTTAGATAAAAATTGTTTTAAATGATAAACGAGATTTATTAAACTGTTGACTATATTGTGCACTGAACATATATTTCACAGAACATAAATAAATTTATTTATGTTCTATGAATTTCTAAGATAAACAATCACAGCTGTAACAGCAAAGACAGATAAAACTGACTAGATAAAAGTAGGTGACTAAGCAGGGGCATCAGTGATCCTTTACAAACTGTAATGGCCAGATTTGTATCTGGCAGTTGATAAAGCTCATTTTGAAGTATAATTTAAATGGTTTAGGCCCACTATTTCTTTAGGAAACATTAACTCTAGCAATGGATTGCCAAGAAAAATAGGACTATGTTTCAGGAGAGACAAATCTAATTTTGGCTTCGTTGCTGAAGAGCTGTGAAATTCATTCAAGTCCTTTGACCTCTGATTTTCCGCATTTATTAGATCAAGTGATAATTTGCTGTGTATTGTTAAAATTCCTTTCAGCTATAAAATTAATTTGGTAAAATAAGGAAAAGGAAAATGATGGTCATTTGGCTTCCTTAATGATTATTATTTTGGGGTGAATGAATGAAGTAGAGTTAATTATGGAATTGTTGGTGATTAAAAATTGGAACACAAAATTTGAAAGCTTTGATTTTAAATACGTTAGTTTCTTTTTGTATGAAACAAGATGATGTCAGCTTAACAAAATGATGTCTTTCAATGTAACTACTTGAATATTTTTTGTTAGCTTATCCCTTTTATTTTTTGAAATTTTGACAACTTGCTGAGGTGTTTATTTTGACTATAATGGTATAACACTTGTGATTATTAGAATACAATATAGCTTTGTGAGTTGACTGCCATCCTGAAATAAAATACCTGTTAATTTTTCTTCCTGAGTTTGTAATACTAATAATTACATGTATACATGCAAAAATCTGAACATATTTTAAACTTATAATAATGATCACTTTATGCATTGAACTCAGTAAAAAAAAAAAAAAAAAAAAAAAAAAAAAGCTGCTTACCAAAAACATTGTTAAATTAGGACAAACTCAATGACTAACCTCATTTTTAACAGTGACCTAAAATGAGAGTTTAACTTATTTAAACTCGTTAATTTAGACACTAATTAAAATTAATCTGACTAATCTTATTCTGACTTACACATTGATCAAAGTGCTGCACAGATATCTCTATCAATCTGTACTGAGGAATAAGAGAAAAGATTTCAAAGCCAGATAGGCTGATGGTCAAACTGTGTGGGTCAGCTACTTTGTGAACTATGGGATCATGATCCAATTAATCAACCTCTCTAAACTACAGTTGCCTATTTAATAAACAGTAGGTTATAAGAACACAGATGTTGTGATGAGATAAATACATAATACATAATATGTATTATGAGATAAATACATAATACATAATAGGGTGGTTACCCCAGAATACAACACTCAACAGATATTAGTTTCTTCCATCTATATTTTCTTAGGTAACATAATTTTTTTAATCTGTAAAATCCTACCTGACTGCAGGTTGATCAGAACTCCTAGAATCTATTAAAGGAAAGGGTAAAATGCATTTTAAATCAACAATGTATAGAGTATTAAAACCATAAGAAAGTACAGTGATGCATGCCTGTAATTTCAACTATTTGGAAAGCTGAGGAAGGAGGATCATTTGAGAAACCAAGAAGTTTGAGGCTTTAGGAAACACTGCAAGACTCTACCTTCATAAAAAAAATTAAAAAGGATGCACAGTTGTGTACATGATTTAGGTAATTTTTCTTTAAAGTATAGGACTGATGCTTTGTTACAAAGCATTAATTTGAGAGCATACCTGGGACCTTATTAGAATTAATATAAATTATACCTATCGGTATGTAATTAATGTAGTAAGAACTCTTACTTCCCTTATTTTGTATTTATTAAATGCAAAGAATAAATTTATCAAAATTTGATATCTACAAGTGAACTGCAGTATACAAGTCATCCTAGCCAAACCCTATGAAATTGGCTAAAAATGGTATTGTTAGCAGAACAGATGGAATGAGTGACCAGTGTCAAACAGCATGATTTCTGGACCAAAATATGA
>NW_016107432.1:2301558-2306247 GCF_001604975.1 Cebus imitator
TTTTTTTGAGACAGAGTCTTGCTTTGTCACCCAGGCTGGAGTGCAGTGGCATGATCTTGGCTCACTGGGTTCAAGTGATTCTCCTGCCTCAGGCTCCTGAGTAGCTGGGACTACCGGCGCATCCCCGGCTAATTTTTTGTATTTTTAGTGGAGACAGCGTTTCACCGTGTTAGCTAGGATGGTCTCAATCTCCTGACCTCATGATCCACCCACCTCAGCCTCCTAAAGTGCTGGGATTACAGGTATGAGCCACCGTGCCTGCCCAAGATACTCTTTTTTACACCAGCAAATTCCCAACAGTTTCTTGAAGAAAGAAACTGAAATTAATCCATATAAAGCAGAAGTTCCCAAGAAGACATTCTACAAAAATAGAAAATAAAACTCTGAAGGAGTATTAGGAATTATGCATCAAAGTTAACCTCACCCAGGGAGACCAGGTTTCTATAGTTCTCCAACATTACATCTCTATATAAATTCTGCTGGGTAGGGTCCAGGCATTTCCACTCTTCTGGAGAGAATTCTATGGCCACATCCCTGAATGTTAAGAGTTCCTGAAAATACATATGTATCAAGTGACAGAGGTCTTAATTTGACTACAGGTGAAATGAATTAAGAGAACTAGTTCTGACACGTGACTGAGTAGGATTATCTGCTTAAATAACTTTCAACACAGTAATGTTCTCTAAAGTATTCTATAGCTCTGCAGAAAAAGGAAGGCATTCCAACATTTTCTGTTGCTGCAATAAAAATATGGGCTACACTGACATGCGCCTACCAAAACCAAGCAGAGTAAGCCCTGTGACCTCCTGGAAAGCAGGCTGAACTCACCTCTCATTAAAGTATCTGGAAGTCCTCATGCTTGACCTTGGCCTCGCTGTAATTTGTGAGAAACTTAATTTCAAAAACAGAAATGTTTCCACCCAGAACAACAGACAGGATCTGTGGGGAAGGCCCCAGGTGATGATTTCTCTTCAAATTGTGCATGAGATCCTACTGGAAGCCTGGGCTGAGAGTCACTTAGCTAAGCACTGCCTTTCAAGCTTCAATGCACAAGTAAATTATTTGATATTCTAGGCCTTACCATAACAAAATTTTGCAGGTTTGAAAAGAGTCCATGAATTAGCTTCTTATAGTTAAGTCTCCTGTTAATGCTCATGTTCCTCCTCCTAGAACCATTATAGTACCACTCAGCTATAGAAAGCAGGTACAGCACACAGAGTCCCTTACACCAACACCCTTATCACAACACAGATACTTTTCATCCGAAGACAAGATCACCAATCATCATCCTGAAGCATGGCATTCTCTCCAGGCCCTTTAAAGTTTACAGAGGCTGGAGATGGTGTCAATGTCTGAGTTGAAGAGAAAAATTAAATAATAACAATAGTAGTCTGTAATTGCTGCATAATAAAGTTTACTGTGTTGTGTTCACTATAAAACCTAACCCCCAGCTCTGCTTGAAATTTACTAACTCCTGTAAAATCTACCTTATCTATTCTCCCTATATTCTCAGCAAAGTTCCCAAGCATCTCAAGACTCCTGTTTTTCTTGCAGACCAGCAGCAAGGTCACAGGGCAAGATAACATCCAAAGAATGTGCAATGTGCTTCTCAAAATGCTATTTTCTTTCTTTTCTCTTTTTTTTTTTTTTAGAAACTTGATGTTTATTTTCCATGAATCTTATATGTTGTTCAAGAGCCCACACAAGAACAGCTTAAGACCATTCAGTGGTTGCTCCTACCCATTCAGTGGCCTGAGCAGTGGGAGCTGCAGACCAGTCTTCCGTGGCAGGCTGGGTGCTCCAGTCTTCAGTAGGGAACTGCTGGATAGGCACAGAGGGCACCTGCACGCCTTCAGACCAGTTGGCAACCTCAGGCTGAGTCACAGTGAACTCAGGAGCTGGAGCAGTCCATTCGCCCTGAAATTCCTCCTTGGTCACAGCCTTTTCAGCAGCAGCCTGCTCTTCTTTTTCAATCTCTTCAGTATCTCTGTAGAAGTAGAGATCAGGCATGACCTCCCACGGGTGTTCACGGGAAATGGTGCCACGCATGTGCAAAACTTCCCGAGCCAGCATCCACCACATCAAACCCACTGAGTGAGCTCCACTGTTGTTGCATGGGATGGCAATGTCCACATAGCGTAGAGGAGAATCTGTGTTACACAGAGTAATGGTAGGTAGGTTAACATAAGACGCCTCCATGAGAGGCTGGTGGTCAGCCCTTGGGTCAGTAACCACAAGCAGCCGTGGCTCCCGGAAGGTTGCCTGGATCTGGTTGAAGGTTCCAGGAGTAAAGTGGCCAGCAATTGGAGTGGCTCCAGTGGCAGCAGCAAACTTCAGCACGACCCTCTGGCCAGTATTCCTGGGGGATATAGCACTGACATCAGCAGGGTTTTCAATGGCAACAATGGCACGAGCTGCCAGAAGAAGCTTCTCCCAGGTCCTCTTCAGATTTATGATGTAGATGCCATCACTTTTCCTTTTATAGATATACTGTTCCATCTGGAAGTCAAGGTTGGTGCCACCTAAATGGGTTCCTGCTGCCAGGAACTTAAGGACATCCTCCTCCTTCATTTGCAGGACATCAAGGGCTCCGGACATTGTGAAAGTTTCCCTTTAAGTTACAGGAATCCAGAACAACGCCGTTTGGAGCCCTCGGCAGATAGCGCGGAAAGGCTCAAAATGCTATTTTCAAATGTAACGTACATCACAAGACATGTCACAAATTAACTATTCTTTGTTCTGGCTTCTGTAAACCTGTTAGTGGCTACATCATCCTGGATGTATAAAAGTCAAGCCCTGTCTTTGTTAGGGGCTCAGCCTTGGGATGCTAATCCACTGAGCCGGTGGCCATCTTAATAAAATCCTCCTGTTTCACCCATTGGTCTCTGGTCTCCTGAATATTCTGTAACAGAGTAAGTCTGCATTTGAAAAATAACACGTGCAACTGCATTAATGCAATGTTTATGAAGCATGTACTATGTGCTCAGTAATATGTCACAGAGCACTGTGCTGTGACACTAACATTATGTGTTAATTCTCATAATGTGACATGGTAAAAGCCCCTCACCCTCACCCCCGCCTAGGAGGTGGTTTACAGAATTTCCAAAGTCCACTGGCCCTTGGACTGTCCAAAGCCCCTTGCCCTTGCCCCCACCCCCACCCAGGAGGTGGTTTTCAAGCATAAAAGGTCTTGACACCCTCCTTTCAGGGCCACAGGTTAGAGAGACACGAGTCCCCTGTGGCCACTAGCAATAAAGACCCTGTCATTTGGCCTAGTCTGTCTCAGTGGTGATTTCACACTCGCTTGGTTACAACAGTTGGAGGCCCCAGAGAGATTTGTCCATCATCACTCAGACAAAATGCCTGGAGTCTCGCCTGAGCAGCCATCCCTGCCTTGGGGATCTCTAGGGGAGGCGTCCCCCTGAGACGTTCCAGGGCCCCAGAGTGGATGCGCAACTACCTAGCCGACATTCACCTGAAATTCCTCAGGGTCCCGGGAACCTCCAGAGGTAAGTCAGGTCTAGAAATCGGGGGTGGGGGGAAAAGGGAAGTGCAGAGCGATCCATCAGGAGCCTAAGTCAGGAGACTGGATGCGGTCATTAATCTCTGACTAGACAAGCCAATCTCTGACTAGGCAAGCCTACTGTGAGACGTCACTGGAGGCTCAGGTAATTCAGTTTTCTGTTGTCTTCCGTAACCTCAGTGTAAGTGAGAGAGTGAGTGCACATATGTGTGGTCCCATGGCCGGCGGGTTACGGAACCAGTGTGGGCCTTCACCTGCGGTTCCACGAGACATTATAGGGCATAATGGTGATTCACCTCTGCAGTGACCAGGCCCAGGGTTTATACAGGTACACCTTAGCCAAGACACTCTGAAATATCCCTTCGGGGACATGGCCAGGCAGGCATCAGACTGGTCTCCCACAGGGGACACCCACCTGTGTCTGTCTACCCCTCATGTGGTTGTGTCTTTACTGTAAATTCTCTAGTTTTCTAAGGTGTTTATTGACTGGTCTGCAATGGTTTAGGCCCGCCTCACTAAGGCCAGACGATGTTCTCAATTAGTTAAATAACCATTGGTTGCAGGGGACTTTCACTGATTTTATGCCCCTAATAAAATAACTTTATTCTCCTTCCTTTTCCTCTTCCTCTTTCACCATTAGGCCCCTCCTTTTCTCCTTTAAATGTCCGGGAGGCGATTCTGCCCCCGGCAACTCCCTGGTGTTGGGAGGCTGACTGCCATCAACCAGTTGATACTAACTGGAAAAGGTTTTGTGATCTCTATGAGCCATGGTGAATTCAAAATTTACACCCAGTTAATTTGCTGGCCCATTTGTTCATTTGTTTTGTCACTTTCCAACTTTTCCCTAAGTCCTTGAACTCCAGGGCACATCTAAGTGAAGATCCTACCAAAGCGGGTATTTTAAATCTCCTAAAAGCTTACCATTCACCACTGTGGTCCCACGCGGGTAACATCAACCCGCACCTGTGGCTGCTTCTGCACGTCTCCTTGCCTCGAGCCAGGGATAGGCCTATCAAGCCTGTTGCCCCCTCCTTACAAAACCTTGCTACAGAAGCATACTTAAAACTGGTGCTGGAAAGGGCAAGGCACAAGTACAATGCTTTCCAGAACTGAGAGTACTGTAAAAGCAAACAGGTCCAGGTAACAACTGGTAGGTTAAAAAAAAA
>NW_016107432.1:2306351-2323741 GCF_001604975.1 Cebus imitator
AAACAGATAGGATCATCTGGTTCCTGGCCCTGCACCCACCTCCAGTGCATGACGGCCAATTTCAAGGCTAAATTTTCAGGCCAATATGAGGTAAAACGAACCCCGAAAAAACTCCACACCCTGTGTAAATTGGAGTGGCCATCATTTAAGATGGGGTGGCCAGACTCCGGGACATATAATTCCAAGGTAACCCAGGCTGTATGAAATGTGGTGACAGGTTCCCCTGGGCACCCAGATTAGTTTCCATACATTGACCAGTGGCTAGGCTTAGTTCAACAGCCCCCCTTCATGGCTTAAATGCTGCATAAAACAAGCTGGGCTACAAGTTATGCTGGTAGGCCCTAAATCAGCCCCTTCTGCACCAGCCATACTTTCCTCCCCAGCGAAGGATCAGGAATTACCTCCACCCTACTCAAGGTCCTCTAAACCAGGGCCTCAGCACCGCCCCCACCCCAGACAGCACCAGTAACCAACCCTGTCCCCACTGCATACCCACAGCAGGGCTCCACACCCACCGGTAGTCCTTCCTCTCTAAAAGGCGCCCCCAACGGGAGAAAAGAATCAGGGTCGCCCATTCTTTGTTCACATCCCCTTCTCGTCAAGTGACTTATATAACTGGAAGGTAATAAAAATTAAAGAGAGAGCCAAAACACCAGGTGCTGGAACAAGCTTTATTAAAAGCAAGGGGAAAGGTGCCAGGTGGCACCCGAAATTGGTGCACAGCACCCATGGCATGGCGAAAGGAATTTTTATGGCCTGCAGGCCAGCAGATGCATCCGGTGTAAGGGGCTGTGCAGACGGGGAGGGGCTGGGGAACTGCTAAGATAGTTCCCGGGAGGGGGTCATGCTAGGGAACTGCTGAAATAATTCCAGGGAAGGAGTTGTGCTGGAGAACTTAAAAGCGGGGGTGAGGTTTTAAAATGGAGTAAGTTCTGTCAGAAGGCTCAACATCCCCCATTCTCCGAGAAGCCTCAGGCTTTGACAGGGCTCTTGGAATCTGTACTCCAGACTCGTCACCCCACTTAGGACAACCGCCAACAATTATTACTGATTCTGTGCACCACAGAGGAAAGAAGCAGAATTAGAAGGGAAGCCCTGAAAGTGATCATAGGTCCAGGAGGAGAAACAGTTAAAAAAAAAAAAAAAAAAAATCTGGGACCAAAGAAGAGGTTTTTCTGACTACCCAACCCCAATGGGACCCCAATACCTCGGGGGGGGGGGGTCACCAGGCTCTGAACACTTTTCACTGGTATCTTTTAGCAAGGGTTAAGGAGATGGCTACGTGGCCCATCAACCTCTACAGTGACTCAGGGTCCGCAGAAATTGTCATCTGCTTTCCTGGAATACCTACAAGAGGCGTGCAGTACCTATACTCCTATAGACCCTGAGGCCCCAGAAAATCAACGGGCCATTAACTTGGCCTTTGTCTCCCAGTCAGCCCCAGATATCAGGAAAAAATTACAAAAACTATATTGATTTCAGGGAATAATTTTTTTTTTTTTTTTAATAGAGATGGAGTCTCTTATGTTGGCCAGGCTGGTCTTGAACTCCTGACCTCAGGGGATCTACCCACCTTGGCCTCCCAAAGTGCTGGGATTACAGGCATGAGCCACTGCGCCCTGCCGCCAGGGAATAAATTTAATCAAATTGCTGGAAATTGCCCAGAAGGTTTCTAATAACAGGGATACTCCTAAAGCCATACAAAACAAAAAAGTTACTAAAGCAGTAATAGCAGCCCTGCAGGAAACACGAGTCATTCCACAAGGGCAGGAGGCCTTACAAAAGGGCCCCCGGGATACCCAGCCCCCATTAGGAAAAAATCAATGTACATACTGTAAACAAGAGGGACATTAAAAAATAAGTGCCCCAAGAAAAAAAGACGAGTAACCGCTCAGGAAAAGCCACTGAGGGCTATCCTCAATTTAGAAGGTCAGGACTGAGGGGGCCGGGGCTCTTATTTGTTAAGCCCCCAGGAGCCCAGGGGTTAAAGACTGGGGGCAAACCTATCAGTTTTTTAGTAAACAGTGGGGTGGCCCACTCAGTCCTTACTCAGCCTCTGCGACCACTATCCAGTAGGAAAACAGTCATCCAAGGGGCCACAGGAAAGATCACAACCAGTTCATGGACCACAAACAGAGTTGTTGACTTAGGCAATGGCACCGTTACCCATTCCTTCTTAGTTCTTCCAGAATGCCCTTACCCGCTATTAGGGCGGGACCCATTTCACAAACTTCGAGGAACCATCTCCTTCTGCGAAAATCAGGCCTGCCTTTCTATCCCCCTTCTGTCTCTGTATCAAAAGCACCTCAGCAAATCCTCATCACTTGTGCTCTGTCAGACAAATATCTCTTGCAGGAAGCCTTATCACCGGAAACAAATCAGGCATCAATGTCAGGCCTCCTCCACCAATTCCAGGAGAGTGTACCCAGAGTGTGGGCTGAGACCAATCCCCCAGGTCTGGCATAACACCGTACCCTGGTTGTGGTCCAACTGTTGGCGACGACAGCTCCAGTCCAGGTACGGCAATACTCAAAGTGAGTCAGGAAGCGAGGCGGGGAATTGCTCCCCATATAACAAAACTCCTGGAAGAAGGAATTCTCACCACCTGTAAGTCACCCTGGAACACCCCTCTGCTAAAACCTGGCACAAAGGATTACTGGCCAGTACAAGGCTTAAGGGAAGTAAATAAAAGAGTAAAAACTGTCTACCCCACAGTCCCAAATCCATATACCCTCCTAAGCTTCATGAACCCGAACCACCATTACTATACCATCCTGGACCTCAAGGTTGCATTCTTTTGCATCCCACTGGCCCCAATCAGCAGACCCATATTTGCCTTTAAATAGACAGACCAAGACACTAGGGTGTCGGGGCAACTCACATAAACCCAGCTGCTTCAGAGATTCCAAAAATCTCCCACCCTATTTAATAAGGCATTTAGCCAGGATCTTGCCACCTTCCCGGCCGAGTTCCCTAAGTATACTCTACTCCAATATGTAAATAACTTACTTCTGGCCTCAAAAACCCAAGAGGCCAGCAGGGAAGCCACCCAGTCATTATTGTTAACCCTACCAACTCTGGGATATCTAGTCTCAGCCGAAAAGGCCCAACTCTGTCAACAAAAGGTTACATACCTGGGCTATATCATAAAAAAGGCAACCGGGCACGGGTACCCAGCTGAGTCCAAGAAGTACTACAGATAGCAACACCTACCACAAAACGCCAAGTTCGGGAGTTCCTTGGGGTGGTAGGGTACTATAGGCTATGAATTTTAGGTTTTGCCGAAATAGCCAAGCCTCTGTATGCCTACACAGAAAGGAATCAACCCCTAATTTGAACAGTAGTAGAACGACAGGCTTTAGATAAACTTAAAGCCACTCTGACCTCGGCCCCAGCCCTGGCCTTGCCAGACATTTCTAAACTCTTCTAGTTGTTTGTACATAAAAAACAAGAAATCGCGAAGGGGGTGCTCACCCAGACATTAGGACCATGGTCCAGGCCGGTCACCTACCTATCAAAAAAACTTAATACCGTAGCCTCTGGGTGGCCAGCATGCCTTCAGTCCATGGCAGCAACAGCCCTGTTGATAAAGGATGTGGACACACTGACTCTCGGGCAGGAATTAAACCCAGCGGCACCCCATGCAGTAAAATCACTGTTCCGCGGGGCTCCAGGAAGGTGGATGTCTAATGCTCACATAGTACAGTATCAGGGTCTACTCTTAGACTAGGCCCGCATCAAGTTCCTAAAGACTACAGTCCTAAATCCAGCCACACTGCTGCCTAATAAGAAGTCAGAAGAACCCATACATGACTGTCAACAAATAATAAATGTCATCCAAATCTCTCGACTGGACCTCACCAACGTCCCCTTATGGAACCCGGAAGAGGTACTGTATACAGATGGCAGCAGTTTTATGGTCAATGGAGTCAGGTATGCGGGGCAGCCGTAGTCACCCTAGTGTGGGTCATCTGGGCCCAGGCCCTTCCTCATGAGACTTTAGCCCAAAAGGCTGAACATACAGCCCTGATAAAAGCCTTAAACTGGGCAGAGAGAAAGACTGTCACTACTTATACCGACAGCCATTATGCCTTCGCTACAGCTCATGTACATGGAGCAACATATAAAGAAAGAGGACTACTTACCTCAGAAGGAAAAGCTATTAAGAATAGAAAGGAAATTCTAGCCCTGCTGGAGGCTATATAAAATCCTAAGACTGTGGCACTAGTCCATCACAAGGGACACCAAAAGAGTGATTCACCAGAGCCAAGGGGAAACAGGGCTGCTGACTTACAGGCCAGGCAAGCAGCCATAGGGCCAGTGAAACTGCTGACCCTCCTTGTAACCCTGCCCGTCCCAGTTCTGTCCCCTACTCCCACATACTCCTCAGGTGAGAAAGACTTTGCAAAGGAACAGGGTGCCACACAGGGCTCCACAGGATGGTAGACAATGCCAGACCAAAGGATTGTGGTCCCCAAGGCTCTAGGATGAGCCCTAGTTAAGGATACACACCAGGCTACTCACTTAGGACTGACCAAACTAACTGAACTGCTAAAAAACCAAGTACTATTCCCCATTTACATAAACTTCTCAAGGAAATACTACTCGGTGTAATGTATGTGCCCAAGTAAATCTGGGAGGAAACAGGTCTAGCCAGGTAGGAGTAAGACTCAGAGGGACTAGCCCTGGGAAACACTGGGAAGTAGATTTCACTGAACTAAAACCCCCAGTAAATGGCTATAAATACCTCCTTGTGTTTATAAATATGTTCTCTGGATGGGTCAAGGCCTTCCCCACTAGGTCCGAGACTGCTTTGGTGGTCACTAAAAAACTATTACAGGACCTTGTTCCTCGGTTTGGCCTCCCTCTAACACTGGGGTCAGACAATGAGCCCGCCTTTACTGCACAAATTTCTCAGGGCCTAACCAAGGCCCTGGGTATATCCTAGAAATTACACTGTGCCTATTGTCCCCAGAGTTCAGGACAAGTCAAACGAATGAACCAGGCCCTTAAAAAATTCTGACAAAGTTTATCTTAAAAACCGGTGAAAACTGGGTCAACCTGCTTCCTTTTGTTCTCCTCTGCGTCCAATGCACACCCTATCAGAAAGGCTTCTCCCCTTTTAAAATCATGTTCGACAGGCTTACTCCCCAGACCCGCGGATACCGTGAATGCTGAAGTCCATAACTATACACTCCTTAAGTCCTTTCAAGCGCTCCAGTCTGTTCAATCCCAGGTACACCAGCTCATTAAGGACACCCGTCCCAGCCCATTAAGGACAGCCGTCCCACCCCATTGGACCTTGCTGACCAGCCGACACACCCCTTCCAGCCTGGAAACTCTGTCCTTGTTAAAAAATTTGCCACCTCCGGCTTCACCCCCCTCCCCACTTAGAAGGGACCCTACATGGTTATCCTGACCACACCCACCGCACTCAAGGTGGGCGGACTAACAACCTGGATTCATCACACCCACGTCAAGACTGCCCCACTGGAAAAACAATGGAGTGTCAACCATTCATCCCGATTCACCAAAGCCAAGACTTGTGCGCTCTTCACGGTCATCACCCTCGCCACCCTAATCAGTACTGTAAACCCCTGTAGCAACACCCCCTTAAAACCCAACTACTATCAATAGGTCCTCACAGAAGGCTCTACTGGAGGAATTAATGATTTAATTCCTGTAAATAAAATAAGGGGGAAATGTTACATGGTAAAAGCCCCTTACCCTCACCCCCACCCAAGAGGTGGTTTATAGAATGTCCAAAGTCCCTCACCCCCACCACCGCCCAGGAGGTAGTTTACGGGCATAAAAGGTCTTGACACCCTCCTTTCAGGGCCACGGGTTAGACAGATGAGAGTATTCCGTGGCCGCCGGCAATAAGGACCCTGCAATTTGGCCTAGGCTTTGTCTCGGTGGTCATTTCAAGCTCGCTCAGTTATAACAATAACATCCTGGGAGGTGAGTACTAAGTATGCAATACTTCCCAGGATTTAAGTGCAGGGCCCAGAATTTCCATTTCCTTTGTTTTCCTACCATTGACTTAAATAGAAAGGAAGTATAAGTGCAATTCAGAGGAATTTATTTTTGTGTTTGTATTTAAGACTTGTTAAAAAAAATACTGAAGTTGCAGGAATGGAGAACAGGTTGCTGGATGAGATGTCTCTAGAAACATTGGTTTTAATTTTATAAAAAACAATTTAAGGTTCAAAAGTATATAGCATTTCCCCATTTATCTGCTTCTTTGTTTCAGGAAATTGTGAGCACCAGCTCTGGGGAGGCAGTAGGAATAGCCACCCCAAACTCTGATCTCCTCTAAGCAGTTCTCAGAGAGATTTCAGTGTGGGGTCAGACCTGGACAAGGTTCAGCAGAGGGTGGATCTGGACACCCTCTTAGGACAGAATGGGCCCTAGGCTTCTGTTCTTTATGCCGCTAAGTATTTTCAGTTTTGTCTATTCTAAGCCTGGCCAAGAGAAGTTCGATTCACAGTGTTTGTGAAATTTTAATCTATTTTAGCCACTTCCCTGTCTCTTTTATAACATACAGTAACAAGGAATTTAACTAAAACCCTTATGTTTCTCTACAGCAATTATATTAGAAGCTAAATATTTATTCTTAGCAAGGCAAAAACAATACTAACAATAACAACTTCTCTTCTGTCAATGAATAGTTGTTCAGGTGATGGCATCAAAACTCACAAAACAATAAAAGGGAGGTAGCACAAATGAAGCTTAAGTCTCCTGTACAGTTTCCGTCTTTGTACTGAACACATATGCTGAATTCAACCATTTATTCATGTACTGTAGACTGCAAGTTCCTTTTGGGTAGAGACCATGACTGCTTCAGTTCTTTTTGTTTTTGTTTTTTTTTTAAAAAAAGACGGGGTTTCACCATGTTGGTCAGGCTGGTCTTGAACTCCCGACCTCAGGTGATCCGCCGGCCTTGGCCTCCAAAGTGCTTGGATTACAGGCATGAGCCACCATGCCTGGCCTTCAGCTCTTTTTCTAATGACCATATGAAATACAAGCAATTAGCTTATTGATCAGTTTGAGTCTTCAGATCTCCTCATTTTTCACCAAAAAACTAGAAAACTGGAGCAACTCTTATCTGGGCACAAACCAAGAAGATTTTTTTCTGTGAGGGGAGGATAAGTCATTTCTCTTTGTCTAAAATGGGAGCAGAATTAGACCTTGCTGTCAGACTGACCCCAGTCTGTACAGGACGTCCTCAGATCTCTCATATACAGATGCTGGTGAGAACGTCCCTAGTGACCTTGGGCTGATGTCCCCATAGTGATCCAGGCAGGAGATTCAGGCTGAATTTGTGGGGTACAAACAGAAAATGGAACAGCCCTAGTGAAGCTGCAGATCCTAGATCTGGATGTAATATCCCCTGTCCCTGACCAGCTAACTCTGAGGTAGGGGAAGGATAAAAGTACTCTACTCAAGTAACACAATTTACAGGAAGGCATAGTTGTGATTATGGCTCTGGATATTTTGTGGCCCTGACATCCCACTGTTAAGGTGCTTGTTTACACTTATAGATTCTGCCACAAGATTCTGTTCATACCAGAAGCCTCCCACACAGCTATAGCAGGTCACTGGACAAGATCTGAAAACTCAAGGGGCTCCAATCTGAAAGTGGGGCTTAAGATGTCTATGTTGGCCTCTCATGACGCAGAAAATGTCTTCTAAGAGTTTTCTGTATGTTTTCAGCCCAAAGTCTGGTCCTGTCTTGTAAATACTAAGCAGTAGTCAGTTTTTAAGTGCAGATTCTAGGTGGGATCAATATGCCTCAGCATTCTTGGGAGTTACAGCAAGCACAGTAAAACCACAGGAGAGATCCTCTCATGGAGGCTCCTTCAACACACTGTAAAGAATATTTTGACCTAAAAGGAAAAACCTGGGGTAAACATAAGTAGAGAGTTTATTTGGGCCAAAGCTTGAAGATGCAACGCTGGAGTATAAGCTGCCCTCAATATACACTCCATTTAGAAGCAGCTATGAGTATAATTTTAAAGTTAAAAAGGAAAGCAAGAAGGAACTGATAAAAAAAAAAAGTTGTCAGAAATTCTTATTGGTTTACAGAAATAAGTGGTTAGTGATTGGCTATATACATTGTTAACCTATAAGGTGTGGGTTATAGTGTCCAGTATGACATTATTAGGTTAATTTATAGCCATTTGTGGCAGTAGCAAGCAATGTCAAAAGACAAATCGTTCAAAGAGAGGTACAGTACATGACTGTGGTCTCATTTTAATGTATCACTGGGTCTCATAATTAAAATAATTTGTATTTCTCAGATGAAAGTTCTATTTATTCTTCTCTCAAATCCCAGGACATTCAGAATTTGGAACTGCACATTTAAGACTTGGAGGGGTGAGGCCGGGCGCGGTGGCTCAAGCCTGTAATCCCAGCACTTTGGGAGGCCGAGGTGGGTGGATCACGAGGTCAAGAGATCGAGACCATCCTGGTCAACATGGTGAAACCCCGTCTCTACCAAAAATACAAAAAAATTAGCTGGGCATGGTGGTGCGTGCCTGTAATCCCAGCTACTCAGGAGGTTGAGGCAGGAGAATTGCCTGAACCCAGGAGGCGGAGGTTGCGGTGAGCCGAGATCGCGCCATTGCACTCCAGACTGGGTAACACGAGTGAAGCTCCGTCTCAAAAAAAAAAAAAAAAAAAAAAGACTTGGAGGGGTGGTGAGTTGTGCACATTTGTGGGCATTCAAGCAAAGGGAGGAGAGAGTTGAAGTTCTCAGGTTTAATCAATGCACACGTGTGATCCTGGCTGGGTTTATGGGCCCCATGGTCACTGAATCAGTGTCAGATTTGAAGATGCCAGGCACAGTAAAGGAGGAGAAATAACTGATTGCAGTCCTAAAAAGTTATTTTGTAGAAATCTAGTATAACTGCTATAGAAGGGACTATAGCTCTCAAACAGAGAAAACATTCTATTTCCTGATTTGGGGAGTACTTTGCTGTACTTTGTGCACTTTGCCACAAAATTGTGGGTTGTGAGTGGAATCCTGAGAAAGGTTTTTCTCTAAAGTAAAGCCTAGTAGGCACTTTGTATATAACATCTGATAATTCTGGACAGTGTGTGGAAAATATAACTAAAAGCAAAATCATCTCCAATCCTAAAATACTGTCCACAACAATAGAAAAGCAAGAAAATGTTTTGTAACATAATTAAACCAAAATGAGATGTACATCACAGGCAACCTACTAAGAGATTGCAAATACAGAAACTCACCATAATTAATTCTCAAGTAGAAGACATGAGAGCACCATTTGTCATATAGTTTATTATAATTTCACCTAGTAATTTGGGAGGTCATCTGGGTTTTCTAATTGGTAATATTCATAGAAAAAATAAACTTCTGGGCCAGGCACATTGGCTCACACCTGTAATCCCAGCATTTTGGGAGGCTGAGGCAGATGGATCACGAGGTCAGGAGTCCAAGACTGGCCCGGTCAATATGGTAAAACCCCATCTCTACTAAAAATACAAAAAATTAGCTGGATGTGGTGGCACACAGCTGTAGTACCAGCTGCTCAGGAGGCTGAGGCAGGAGAATCACTTGAACCGAGGAGGTGGAGGTTACAGTGAGCCGAGATTGTGCCACTGCACTCCAGCCTGGGTGACAGAGCGAGGCTCCATCCCAAAAGCAAAAAAAAAGAAGGGTTGGGCACGATGGCTCATGCCTGTAATCCCAGCACTCTGGAAGGTTGAGGCGGGCAGATCACAAGGTCAGGAGATCGAGACCATCTTGGCTAACATGGAGAAACCCTGTCTCTACTAAAAATACAAAAAATTAGTGGGGCGTGGTGGCACGTGCCTGTAGTCCAGCTATTCGGGAGGCTGAGGCAGGAGAATCGCATGAACCTGGGAGGTGGAGGTTGCAGTGAGCTGAGATTGCAGCCACTGCACTCCAGCCTAAGGGACAGAGTGGGACTCCGTCTCAAAAAGAAAAAAAAAGAAAGAAGAAAAAGAAAAAATAACATCTTCATGACGGAGGTAGATTTGCAATGTGGAGCTAGGTACCTGCTGAAGGCACCTCCTAATCTCCTAAAGAAATTGTGAGATAGGTTGTATGTTCTTACTATCTACATTTCAAAGCAATAGAAGCAATAGTTTCCAGGTCCTAGAAAAGTTTGATTGAAAAAAGACAAATGACCTATTTAACTGATAAAAATGACATGTATATTTTAAAGAAGCAGAAAAAATATATAAATATAATAGTTTTCAAGACAGGCAAGTGGCTTATGCCTGTAATCCCAACACTTTGGGAGGCCAAGGCGGACGGATCAGTTGAGGTCAGGAGTTTGATACTGGCCTCACCAACATGGTGAAGCCCCATCTCTACTAAAAATACAGAAATTAGCCAAATGTGGTGGCACATGCCTGAAATCCCAGCTACTTGGGAGGCTGAGGCAGGAGAATTAATTGAACCTGGGAGGGGGAGGTTGTGGTGAGCCAAGATCACACCACCGCACTCCAACCTGGGCGACAGAGCAAGACTTCGTCTCAAAAAAAAAAAAAAAAATTTTTTTTTTCAAACTAACTGCTTTAAGAAAAGGAAGAGCAAAAATTCTTCCCTAATTCTAAAGAGAGACCATTAAGCCTCTTCTTTCTAATTTGTGTTTGCTCCTACAACATTCAGGTCTAAAGGCATGGTCTTGAACTCACTAACATCTGAATTCTTGTAGGCACCTGAGAAATTAACTTAGGCACACTGAGCACAGGAAAGAGGATCTGTGAGGAAGAAAAAAGCAGGAGAGAGAAAGGAGCTATCAAAAGCCATGGGTGGGGGCAGGGCAGGACTGACTGAAGGACTGGTTTGTGCTGCAAGTGCAGGCCAGGCAGGGCTACAATCTGACTGATTCCCGTGTCCACGAAGGCAGAGGAGATTAGCATCAGATGGTCCAGAAGCCTGGGTTGCTGAAGAAAACGGGTTCCTGCTACAGATCCAGTACCTGGGACTGACATGAGCCAGGAGTCTTCTGGGCACTGTGTGTGTTCTTGGCAGAACACTCTAGGAGCAAAGCTGCCATGGGCACAATTCCTTAGGGTAGAACCCTGTCCTGGGAGGGGTGTGGCCGTGCAAATGCCCAATAGGCGTGCTCAGTAGTGGGTTAGTCGGTGGGGGCTGGCAGCAGGGTGCAGGGAAGGGATAATTCTCAGAACTCCTTTCCTTTAAGTTTCCAGTCCCCTCTCTCCCCGGGAGGAGACCTGGAGGAACAGGACAGTACCCAGTGGGACAGCGCATGTGCAAAACCCGGCCGGGTTTCCGGCGGACACCGGCATCTCCCTCTAGCGCAGACTCAGCCATGTCTTTCTTCTGAGAGAAAACGTTCAGTTTGCTCAACACCAGTCAACGCTCCAGCCCCAATCGGACGTCGAACAACTCACTAACGACACCACCCAGAGTCAGCGCCGACCCCACAAGCTCAGCGTTCTCCCCGCAGCTGCACCCCGCAGACGCCAGTCCCTGCCTCTGGAAACGCGTCTTCATTTCTGAACGCCTGCCTACAAACCAAGGGCGCCCCCACCCTCCTCAGGTTCAATCACGTGGCAGAACTACTCAGAACTCAGCGAAGCGCTGGGCGCACCTCCGCCGGTGTATTCTAAAAGATGCCCCTCAGGAACGCCAAGCGGAGGAGACGCTCAGGGCGAGGGAACTGGCGGGAAAGTCGGGGCGGGCGGGTGATTCGCTTCGCTCCCTCACACACCTCACAAAAGCCTTTCCTTCAAGGCCCGCGGGCAGCCCCCAAACCACGAGCCACGGCCGGGGCTGTCCCATCCATGAGTCCCCGTTTGCTCACAGGAACTCCATGTTTTCACRGAGCCTCCCTCTAATTCCGAACAGGGTCCAGTAGGGACGGGACCCMGGACCACAGCGCCTCCCACGCAGGCACCGCGCACGCCGCGCCGGCGTCTTCCCGATCAGCTCCTCCTCACCTCACAGCCCGGGGARGRTGCGGGCTGCGGGCGCAGAGCTGCACAAGAAGGGCTGCAGGCTGGGCCAGAGCCGCCGTGCGGGGACCGACGGGAGCCCGGGTCCCTCACCGGAGGGGACTGAGGACCGACGGCTGAGCGGCGGCAGCCGGGACTCGGCTCACAGACTCGGTCCCGCCGCCGCCATTTCCCGCCGGTTCCGATGAGGCCTCCCCAGCCTCGGGACGCCCTGCCCCGCACACTCACCATTTCTGGGCTTCAGGGTGTCGCGGAGTCTTAGCTACGAATCATCCGATGCCCGCAGCTCACAGAGCGACGGAGGCCGAGGCTGTGGCAGAATCACCGGGGCCTCCCTGATGGGGTGGAAGCAGGCGGTGAGGCCCTGACCGAGCTCGGGCTGGAGCAAAAGCCGCGCCAGATCCCGGATCCCACCCTCTCTCCTCCGGCTGTGCGCCTGATTGGGCAGTTCTCAGCCCAGCGCCCTGATTGGACGTGGCTCCAAGCTCCACGCCCTCAGGCTTTGAGTGACAGAAATTGCGACCATACAGTGCACTGAATGAGGCAAGCGTGACAGACTCGTTCCTGCAGGCACTTTCAGGCAGGGCTTTCTGTGCTAAGCCTGGCTCTGCTGGGGGTTCATTTTTAACCCTCTGGTGTGTAAGGTTACACGCATTTATAAACTGTGAACGCACGCGCGTGCGCACACACAGACACACTTGTTCACAAATGGAAACAATATAATGACAACTATTTTAATATTTTACATTTAATAACCTTTCTGGCCTCTGGTCTTTTGAGTAGGACACCTGAGATTTTAAGAGGGAAGCAATCCTATAAAATATAAAATGTAGCTGAGCACAGTGGCTCACGCCTGTAATCCCAGCACTTTGAAATGCTGAGGCCAGTGGATCAGGAGGTCAGAAGTTCAAGACCAGCCTGGCCAATATGGTGAAACCCTGTCTCTACTAAAAATACGAAAAAATTAGCCGGGCATGGTGGTGGGCGCCTGTAATCCCAGCAACTCGGAAGCTGAGTCGGAGAATTGCTTGAACCCGGGAAGCAGAGATTGCAGTGAGCCAAGGTAGTGCCATTGCACTCCAGCCTGGGAGACAGAGGGAGACTCCGTCTCAAAAAAATAAATAAATAAATAAAATTTTTAAAAAGTTAGCTATATTTGAATTTACAATTTTTGATTAGCCACATAAAACCTAATAATAAATAACAAGAAACAAGTGAAATTCTTTGTGATCATTTTAACTGATTGTATCCAAAATACTATTCTTTTAATATGTGATCAATATATAACTAGAAATAAAGTGTATTTCTGATTTAATTCTTCTAAACTCCCTGTGCATTTTTTGTTCACAGCACATTTTACTTCACACCAGCCATATTCCAGGTACCCAGTAGCTTCATATAGCAGGTGGCTGCCACATTGAGTGTAGCCCTGAGGGCTCTGACCTCAGGGAAGGAAGGGCCTGAATACCTCTTTTCTGCTGGAAGTGAGGGAACAGCCTCTCTCTACCAACTTCCCCTTAGGCTGAAGGGTGAGTGGGATAGGGACCCTAGAGAAAGCAGAGGCTGCAAGCAGAGAGTGTCCATGTGAAGATCACATTCTCCCAGTTGCTGTTTGGTGGAGGTGTGGTGGTCTCCTCAGTTCAGCCAGGTGTAGGCTTTCGTCCCATGACAAAGAAAAATGAGGCACATGGACACTGGAGGGTGAATAAAGCAGAGTAGGATTTATTAAGTAAAAGGAAAACTCTGGGCAGAATGAGGGTAACTGAAAGCAGGTTGCCAGAAATGGGGCTGAATTCTGGGTCTTTTTTTGCTGTTTTTTGTTCTTTTTGAGACGGAGTCTCACTCTATCCCCAGGCTGGAGTGCAGTGGCATGATCTTGGCTCACTACAACCTCCACCTCCCAAGTCCAAGCGATTCTTCTGCATCAGCCTCCCGAGTAGCTGGGACTACAGGCATCCGCCAATATGTCCGGCTAATTTTTTTGTCTTTTTAGTAGAGATGGGGTTTCACCATGTTGGCTAGGATGGTCTTGATCTCTTGACCTCATGATTCGCCCACCTTGGCCTCCCAAAGTGCTTGGGATTACAGGCATGAGACACCGTGCCTGGCCCAAGTTCTGAGTCTTTTATGTGGCAAGAACAAGGAAGTCTTCTGTGGGTTCTACCCAAATGGGAGGGGAAAATTCCCCACCAAGGTGTTGCATCTGCACATGCCTGTGGTAGACCACAGTGACTCCCTCTTGGTTATTACCTATGAGTGCATAAGTGAATCTTACAGAGGAAGAGCTAAAACCACAATGCTAATATCATGTTAATGACCTTATAATGAGCAGGGTAAAGTCAACGAAATTTAGGTTAACTTATTGTGCCTGTGCCTAAGTTGGGACAGTCCTGCCTGAGCAACATCCTGGCATAAGAGGAAGTTCTTAACCACATGTAGAAAGTGAAATAAATAAAGGTTCCTCTTCAAATTCTGTTAGCCTATTAAGAATAGCTAGTAGTCTTTTTCTCTAGGTTAATCTACTCAATGGCCTTTGTTACATCTGCTAGCTATAACAAAGAAATCAGTGTATTTTGTGTTCTTAGTTCTTACATTTTAGCCTAGATATCTGCCCTGACGTGCTTTGATAAGTCCAGGCAAGCCTTACATCATAGCTTGTTCCTCTTTCCTTATTTAGACGTATTTTGCCTCTCTCAGCATTCCATAAGCACTTCCTTTTCCTTTGTTCTCCTCTGCCCTTACCTCTTTAGGAAAATTTTAAGTTGTTAGCCAATCAGATATAGCCTAGCATGTGAGGTCCAGTTCCAGCCAATGGAATCAGGACACAGCAATAGAGCCAGATGCATTAGACATAAATATGCATGTTCTTCCTTTGTTCAGTGCACTCCCATGGCAAGACTGCTGGCGGGCAGTGCCCTTTCTGCAGAAAGTAAAAGAAAGCCTTGCTGAGAAACCTTTTGTCTGAACGCTGATTCTTCCCTGCAACATTGGAAGATAAGCACTCATTCCCAACAATTTGATGACCTGTATGGGAAGCTGGTCCTAGGGGTAGAGAGCTGGGACCCAACAGTGTGAGGAATAAACCTGGATTCTCAGCAACATGGGGGAAAGGGAGACTTGCTGCACAGGTGGCCAGGCAGCCTCATGCATGAACCAAGGTAGGAAACATCCCAAGAGGGTGACAAAGTACTTCTTCAGTGGTCAGCTTCTGGAGGATTGAATGTGTGTATGCAGGAGTGTGCAAGGGACCTTCAGAAGGGAAAAGGGAGGGAACAGGTCAGCCTCCCAGGGCTGGAAAGGCGAGACATCCCTAGCTTGAAGGGTTAGGCCTTTCGGGGTAGAAAGGCAGACATCCCTAGCTTGAGGGGTTGGGCCTTCCGCTGGTTTCAGGAGATTAAACTGGACCAGTACCCGATATGAGTAAGCCTCTAGTAAAACAAAGACAGGAAGTAAAGCTGACTCTGGTGATCAGATTCCTTCTGACAGCCCTTTAGGGCATATGCTAACATATCAGAAGGATAATGAAAGGACTATGCATAAGAAAAAATGCAACAAATGATAAAATATTGCTGTTTTATTTGGATCAAACAACCGATCCTCAAGCCTGCAGTTTTCTGGCCAAAATTTAGGTCAGATAAAGATTAGGTCTTTCAACATCTGATAATGTATGTCAATAATAAGAGCCCAGTCTTACAAGAGGAGATAGATTATGCTCTCTGTTGGTGGCACGGGCTGTCCTCCTTTACCCATTAAGGGAGGGAAGGAAACAACCAGAGAGTAGAACAAAGTTGGGAGGGACCTCACCTGACAAGGGTAAAGTTTTTATCCACGTGCAACCATCATATAACCTTCACGTCTACCTGCACTTCTGTTCCCAGAAGGAAGGCCGTGAATGTGAGTTGTCCAGATCCTTGATATTTTGAACAAAGAACTGAACAAAGCAATGAAACGCATGAAGGAAGCAGCAAAAATGGGGGTTTATTAAAGTGAGAAAGCACTCCACAGGGTGGGTGTGGGCCCCAGCAAGCAGCTCAAGGATCCGGTTACAAAGTTTTCTGGGTTTTAAGTACTCCTTTAGAGGTACCTATCAGCTACCCCCTTATCTGGATGAAGGATTTGGACCATGGCTAATTAAAGCCTGAGGTGAATTGGTACCCTATGCAAATGAGGGCATTGTCTGTGCTTGGCCCATGGCCACTCCAAGGCACCCTCCTTTTCTATCAGAGAACTGGTGGAAGGGGAAGAGTTTAGGGACAGTAGCCTTTGGTCCTTTGCTAGTCAGGTATGGGAAGATGACGGTTTTCCTTTTGGTCTAGATGTAGGAAATTCATATTAATTGGCCTTAGGTTCCCTGCTCCCAGACCTTGGTGTTTTTTTCTTTTAGGAAGTCAACACAAATTGGCCTTAGGTTCCCTGCCTCCAGACCTTATTCTCCTGCCTGACTTCTATATAAGTCAAAACAATCTTAAAACAAATATAATTTTAAATAAAGGAAAAAGAAAATCAATACTTTAGGGTACAAAGCATTTGCAGGTTATTTGTAATCAATCTGTCTTAGCATCCTGGAATCCTGTCTTTAATGGATGTGTATATTAGCAAGCTATAACTCCATAACAAACCTCTCCATAACATACTAGCTCAGGATTGAGCTGGCTAGAAATTTAGCTGGGCCACTCTTCTGGGTTCGGTATGGCTCCTTCCCGTGTAAGTGGTCAGCTGCTGGTGAATTAGGGGATCTGCTTCTGCAGGTGAGCTGTCTGTAAATTGAGACACTTTGGCTTTTCTCAGCATGCTATTTTATCCTCCAGAAAGCTAAAATGGGCTTGTTTTCATGGATGTGGAAAAAATGCTGAAAAAGATAACAGAAGCACTTAAGACCTTTTGAGCCTGGGCCCCAAACTGGCACACTGTGATATGCACAGCTTCGGCCTGTGCAAATAAGGCAAGAGAGATTCAAGGGTTGAGAAACAGAACCTATCTCTTGATGGGAACCACTATAAAACCCACTTCCAAGAACATGCATACAATAAGAAAAGTCTTTAAAAATTCTAATTTTGCAATCAATTTTATTATGTCTTTTCTTGCAGATAAGGCTTATAACAGTCCCACATCTACTAAGTAGCTGGCTGGGACTCAGGATCAACATTGGCCTGACTCTGAAGCCCATGCACCTCCATAGACCACATTACTCAGCCAGGTTTCCTGGTCCTTAAAGGGGCTGAAGATGGACACTTCTGAAATAGAAGCAAGATTTCTTTTTTGAGAATCTCATCTCATCCGTGCAGTACTCTTCACCATTGAAAATAATTCACTCCAGGGAATGCTGCTGAAGTCTCTTAGAAAAACTGGAAACAATTTGAGGAAATGGCTAAGCACTGAATTTAGGAAATTAATGCCCAACTTTACTTTTT
>NW_016107432.1:2323791-2333315 GCF_001604975.1 Cebus imitator
GCTCACCGCAACCTCCGCCTCCTGGGTTCAGGCAATTCTCCTGCCTCAGCCTCCTGAGTAGCTGGGATTACAGGCACACGCCGCCATGCCCAGCTAATTTTTTGTAGTTTTAGTAGAGATGGGGTTTTACCATATTGACCGGGATGGTCTCGATCTCTTGACCTTGTGATCCACCCGCCTCGGCCTCCCAAAGTGCTGGGATTACAGGCGTGAGCCACCGCGCCCGGCCAACATTACATTTTAAAATTGTTATAGGAAAAATTTGAAAACATCTATAATGCACTTAAGATATCTGCAAACTCTTTGCATCTTTTTGTATTTGTAGACTACTTGTGATTTTTACTATAGACTAAACCAAATTACTGTTCCTGAAACAACTTTTGCTCTGAAGGCAAGTGACACAGCAATAGGGCTGCTGATATATTTTCCTGTTGCAGTTTAGCAACCAGCAGAGTATGCTTTGAAGGGCAAAGATGTTTTCTAAGACCTCACATTTAGGAGCAGCTATAGGGCAAATCCCTAGAGCACACATAGAACTCACATACAAGCAATACATTCCTCGCCGTGAATCAATGCTTCTCACCCTTGCCTACATATTAGAATAACCTGCTGTGCATGTTGGTGGTGGTGTTTGAAGTTCCCAAACCAAGTTGCAAGGGAATAATTAAGCCAGAATCTCTAGAGCGAGACCCAGGCAACAGTGTGATTTAAAGCTCTCCAGGTGATTACAATATGCAACCATATTCCCAAATGTCTGTGTAAACCAACATCTTTTGGAGAACCAGTTGAAAATGTTTCTCAAATTAATGTAAAAAGTGTTTGCTGTTGAGTTGTGTCCTTTCAGTCTACCTGTATTATCTATATTCTATCCTTTGCAAAACTGACCTCTGCTACTTGTTTTGTTCCTGATTAGAACCAGTTCCACACACAATGAGTGCACACTATGTGCAGCCTAGCGTGCTAGGTGGCCTGGCTGTGGTGAATATTACCATGGAGGAAGGACTTTGCTGTAAGAAATTATATTCCCCAAAACTAAACCATGCTACTCACTCAATTGAGGTAAAAAATAAAAGACTGAGGGGGATGCCCGAAGGTCAGGACATGAATACCTTGGAATATTAATATCCATCTCATGATGCCTGAGCGTAAATGCCCCACTTTCAAACAAAACAATACCAAGCATTGCTATTATTCTGAAATATTAAGTTAGGATTAAATAATTAAAATTTTATTGATGTATACAGAAATATATGCGTAATAAAATATTAATGTAATGCTCAATAAATTATAACAAAGCTAATACATTTGTGTAACTATAGAACTACCCTTGTTTTTGCCCACAAACCACTTCCTCTTTTCTTCCTCCCCAAACTAACCACAATCTTGAGAGCTAATGTTATAGTTTTTCTTTTTATACAAGTGTTTTATTAGAGAATATTTTAAACCTATACACAATAACCAAAATTGTATAAGCTGATGCTCAGCCTCAACATATAATTATGTCCCAATTCTGTTTAATTTCTACTTCAACTTCTTCCCTATCCCCCCTTTATTATTGTTTTTAGTTATGTTTTGTAAGATAAGATGTATATGCATTGAAACATACAGTCTTTACTGGACCTCTATTACAAGTCAATATATCTATATAATCTTTTCCCTTTCAATTATAGAATTACCACCAGTTAACAATTATCAATGTGCATGTGAATCACCTGAAAATATTATTTGAAATGCAGATTTTGATACAACATATCTGGGTTTTGCCTGAAAAACCCAGTTTCCAGTCTAGACCAAGGGGCATGGGTTGAAGCAGGGCCTGAAGGCGTGCTAGCAACATCACCCTGCCCACGCCTGGCCCCATACTCACCCACCTGTGACTCACCTCAGGGACCACAGGCAGGGAGGGGAGGGTCATTTTGGCAAACCAGGGACCTGTGCCAAGCAAAGATGCCTGCCCCTTTAGAAATGAGTGAGGGTGAAAGTGTCATGGCCTCCAGCTTTTCATGCTCATCTCCCCTGAGCCCACATGGCCACCAAGAGGGCTGCTGATGGCCTCTGGTACCCCAACAAATTGCCCCACCTCCAGATGGACCAGAGCAAAGTCAAGGAAAAGTCTGTCTGGTCCTTGTTTCTTGTCAGCCACTTCTGAGCTCTGTAGCCTTGCACAGGCCTTCGCTCCTCCCTGAACCTCAGTTTCCTATTACATGCTGGGGACATTTACACAAACCACACACATGATGAAGATGAAAAGAGAGAACGGGTAAAATGACCTCACCTGCCAGAGGAGTCAGCGCTCAGGTAACTCTCATGCTCTGCGGTGGAATATTTCTTCAGAGACAAAGAGCTTGAGAATCCAGGACCTGGGCCTGACACTGACCTGCTCCGTGACTCTGACACAGTGGCTTCCCCTCTCTGAGGTCAGATCCCCACTGGACAGGCTGCTCTCACCTGTGTCCCTGTGCTGGGAAGGGAGTTAGTCCTCCCCAGCTTGTAGGGGAGCCCTTGGCCATGGCTGAGTACAATCTGGCCCCACTGTCCTGCCTCATTGGAGCAGTGGGAAAAGGCGAACACAAAACCCAGACCCCAGCTGATCTGGGAACAGGCTCTCCTTGAATTTGTCAGGCACTCTCAGGAATATGTCACAATTTAACCAGCCTGTGACTCTGTCCACAAGCTGCCCCTTCTGCATGGATGCTGCTATCCACTGCCACTCTACTAAGACACCTCTGATGCCCTCCCATGGAAGGATTCTTACACACACTCACACACACACAAAGTCACACACAGTCTCACACAGACACACAGTCACCCACACCCACCCACACAGTCACATTCACACACACACACACATGCAAAGTCACACACACATGAACACACACACACATATACAGTCACACACTCACAACCATACACACACGCACATATAGAGTCAAAAACACACACAGTCACACACAGTCACACACACATGGTCACACATACAGTTACACAGTCACACACACAGACACAGTCACACTGTCACTGTCAGCCCATATCGCCCCGCCGACTCCTGAGCCAAGGCCCCCTCACCCTCACCCCCGTGTTAAAGGCACAATCACACACACAGTGTCACACACAAACACACAGTGTCACACACACATAGTCATACAGTCACACACACTCACACACAGTCACACACAATCTCACACAAGCACAGCCCGTCCTTCCTCCAGGCTCACGAATCACCTCAAACCCCGCCTTGGGGCGCAGCCCGCATGCTGACCTCGGTCCGTCCTCATACAGCGAGTGGGGTGCGCGGCCCTCCCTGACGCGGGAAGAGCAGTTCAGGGGAGTCGGTTGCGCATCCCCAGCGCCCTGCGGGCCTCGGGTGAGGAACGCTTCGGGACTGGTCGCAGCTGCTGAGGACGCCCTCCTCGCCAGGAAGCGGGGTCCTGGGGGGCCGGTCTCTGCCCGCTGTGAACAACAGCTCAGTGGTGTCCTCGCAACAGGCAGCAAATGTGCAGGAAGGGACCGTCCCGTCTTTGGCCTCAGCTTCGTGTCTGTAAAACGGGGGTGAGGGGGCCTCGGTCAGGCCTCGGAGCGCGGCTGGCGGGGCGATGTGGGCTGAGAGTGTGTCTCCATCCCCAAGCCCACCCGGAGCTGTGCGGGGAGGGCAGCTCCCGGGGGCTCCCGACAGCCGCAGCCCCGCCGCCCCCACCCCGGGCCGCGCAGCCCCGGTCCCCTTCGCCCCACCGCGCGGTCGCTTTGAGGTCGGCCGGGGTCTGCCCGGCGATGGCGGCGCTGCAGCCGCTGGAGTCCTCCCGGCGGTGCCGAGGACGCGGACCCCGGAGAGGTGGGAGTGGGCGCCCCGAGCCCAGTCCCCGCCCGGGCCCGGCCGCCGTCGGCCAAACCAGGGCGGGGGCGGACACCGTGGGCGTCCAGGGCGAAGCCGGGCCCTAGCCGTTGGGCGACCCCCTGAGCCGCGGAGCCCCGCGGGGTGGAGCCGGGTCAGGGCCCTCGGCTCCGGGCGCGGGCCGCTGCGTCTCGGGTGGGCCAGGGCCCAGGACGCGCCCAGGAGTCCGACCTCATGGCGCTGCACGGTGGCGAGCGGGGCTGGCTGCCCGGATACCAGCGGCCCCGCAGGCCCCAGGGGCCGCCTGTGGAAAGGCAGGACAGGTGCATTAAGCGAGCAGAAAAGTCACTGGCCAGCTGCTGAGCAGAACGCCTGGTGGGAAGGTATGCTCACGCAGTGCTTGGACAGGATTCACGTAGTCTGACACTTGTCTGCTTGGGCAAATAGATGCTCATATGCTTACGCAGAATGGATATTGTGATGGTGGAGGGTCAGTGGATGCTACGAGTAAAAATTACAGAGTCATGAGTTACTTTAAACAAGCAGTGGTGAAGGATCTCCTTCTGCAAGTTGGTCGGGCTTGAGGTATACTCATTCCATGTCTTTGATTTACATGGATATGAAACCTGGTAATATTTCCATGTATCAGACCTCAATCCCCAATGCAGCCTCTGAAGAAGGAGATGAAGAGGACTGGGTGGATCGGTCATTTTCATGCTCCTGTTAAAGACATGCCTGAGACTGGGTGATTTATAAAGAAAAAGAGGTTTAATAGACTCACAGTTCCATATGGATGGGGAGGCCTCACATTCATGTGGGAAGGTGAAAGACACATCTTACATGGTGGCAGACAAGATGGAACGAGAGAACCAAGCAGTTTACCCTTATAAAACCATCAGATCTCTTGAGACTTATTCACTACCAGGAGAACAATATTGGGGAAACTGCCCCCATGATCTCCCAGAGTCCCTCTCACAGTGTGTGGGAATTATGTGTTACAAGTCAAGATGAGATTTGGGTGGGAACACGCCAAAGCATATAATTGGGCATCAAACAAAGTTATGCTTAAAACAGGTGATCCTGGACATATAACAAGGCTCTCTAGTCCACAGATTGAACAGGATGATAGTCATTTTTTTGCAAATGAAATTTTACAGAAGAACTATACCATCTACTAAAAGCAGATGTCTTGCACTTGCCCCCACAGTGGTATGTACTGCTGCTGCTGAATCTCTCCCCAGGAATGGAGACCAATGGCATGGAATCAGACAGGGAAGATTACCTCAGACACCACACGGGCTTTTCCAAGAATTTATAGAGTTGCTCAAAGTTATGATTCATCCAGATCCAGAGAGAAGACCTTCAGCAATCGCCCTGGTAAAGCATTCAGTGTTGCTGCCTGCTTCTAGAAAGAGTAGAGAACAGTTATGTATAGAATAGAATGTTGAAAAGTCCAAAAATACACTTTTACCTAAAGAACTCATGAAAGCACAGATAACAAAGGCTGCAGCTGAGGAAAGAGCGCTCTTCACTGACCAGACACCACTAGGTCCACCACCCAGAGGAACACAACATCTTGACTTATTAGAACAAAAATGAAGTGCTTTCTCAGCCTTCCAGTATATTAAACTACTCATTTCCCATCTACTCCATACCCACCAAAAAACACTGTGACAAAAGCAGTGTTTGAAATACTGCTAGAATCCAATTTGCAATTACTCCCTCTACATGTGTCAGTAGTTTTACTGATTAGGACTTTTATTTGTGAATTACATTTGAAAGCTGTATTTTGACCATAGCTTCTTCAGGTTTTGTGTAGTCTTACCAATCCATCTTCTGTAAAATGGCAGTCACTGGTGGATGTTACAGCAGCCTTTCCGAAATTAACCGCTGTGGTGCTGTGTTGCTCTCAGTGTGCTGCTGCACTGTAATGAAGGTATCTTTTTCTACAGTGACCTGGGGAAAAGTATTCAAGGTCTTCATGACAAACACATTCTCCTCTCAATAAGGCAAATGCTATTTTTTTTTTTTTTTTTTTTGGACGGAGTTTCGCTCTTTTTACCCAGGCTGGAGTGCAATGGCGCGATCTCGGCTCACCGCAACCTCCGCCTCCTGGGTTCAGGCAATTCTCCTGCCTCAGCCTCCTGAGTAGCTGGGATTACAGGCACACGCCACCATGCCCAGCTGAATTTTTGTATTTTTAGTAGAGACGGGGTTTCACCATGTTGACCAGGATGGTCTCGATCTCTTGACCTCGTGATCCACCCGCCTCGGCCTCCCAAAGTGCTGGGATTACAGACGTGAGCCACCGCGCCCGGCATAAGGCAAATGCTAAACCCACTCATTACTACTCAGCCTTCAATGTTTCTGTGTGTCAAATTTATATTTATTTTTTTTAACGTGAATTATATTTGTATATTCAATTGAGAGCACTTTGTAGGCATTGCATGAGACATGAGATGATTATTCTGTGTAAGTATTGCCTTGTGAATTTGCTATTTAGTTTTGTCTTTGCTGTAAACTTGTAATGTTAAACAATCACTGGTGTTAATAGCCTTTGCTTTTGAAACGATTATGTGAAATGTACAGCTGCTCTTGAGGAAAAGCAGCTCTTGGTCTTTTTTCTTTGTTTGAACTTTAAAGCTAGTACATTAAAGATGCACCTTCCCCATGCCTTTGGAATTTTGTATTAATGCCAAATAATAATTACTGAGTTTTGTAATTTTTTTCTGGTAATCTATTCGCTTAACTCTTTAAAAAAATACCCTTTCCTCCTCCCCAGTTTTGTATTTGATTGTATTGTTAGTCTTATGTTCAGTGTTTTACCGGGTTTGTCTGCAGTGTTTGTATATATCATCTGATCTTGGTGATACTCTACACAGCTGTTTGAAATACTAGAGTTACATCTGACATTCTAAGTTTTTCACAAAATACATTTTATCTGTGATTACCCATTTGACTGGCACACAGATTTGCAAAAAAAAAAAAAAAAAAAAAAGAAGAATTTTTCCATTGTTTGTTTTCTCACTAATTTTGATGTAAAACATGCTTCCCCTTGTCTTTGACTTGCATTTTATTAATATTGATAGGCATGTTAAAACTCACTTAATTGTCTAGGAAAGAAAAAAGAAAATGGGTCTGTGGGTAGGACTACCAGGCAGAAGGCCTGGTGTGGGCATAGATGTGGGGATTGAGAACAAGCATCGCCATGAGGGGCAGGAGGCCGGAGGTGATGACCAAGAACAGGAAAATCCCCAAACCCAGCAAGTCAGGGAGCCAAATGAAAGCGTTCTATCCTGCATCAGCCGTTTAACCCATCAACACTCCAAGGGAATATTCTTTTAGAGATACTGATAGATCTAACTTTCCTGTAATTTTGTAAAGAAATCTCATTTATCTCATCAGCCTGTCTGCAGGATTAAAATCCCAAATTAGACTACTACTTTTAGGAAGGCATTTTGGATTAGGTTGCAAGGAAACTGAGGAAGCTGCTATCAGTCATTCACACCCTGTGCAGACATTAATTCACCAGAGCTTTGGTCAAAGATGGGAGGAGCTCATTATAGGCAGGCCTGGATGGTCCACAGAGTGTGAAGTCATGACAGGAACACAGGGAGGCTAGGCCCAAAGACAGCTGCAAATCCAGAAGGCAGTATTATTATGCCCATTTTACAGAGGAGGAAACTGAAGCACAGCAGGTAACTTGATCAAGACCACACTGCCCCAGAGTAGAGGAACCAGGCTCTAAATCCAGTCAGCCTGCCTCGCCGTCAGAGCTCACACACACAAGCTTGTTCTGCAGTTATGCAGGACTGCACTGTGGCTAAGTACACAGACTGGGTTCACATCCCAGCTGCTCTGCTATTTCCAGCTGTGTGACCAGGGGCAAGTTACAACATATGTGCTCAGTGTCCTCTGTAAAGTGAATATAGCAGTACCTGCCTCATGGAGTCCCTTAATAGTGTAACATGTTTAGAATGGTGGCAGGCACACAGTCACCATCAGTATAGTCTATTCTGCCTGAAACCCAGATGGGCACGTTTTGAAAAGTCTAAAACTCAGGACTCTGACATGCCAGCCTGTGACATCCTGGGATCCTCCAGCAGCATTCTAACATCTCTTGGCTACAGAATTGTATGCTGCTTCCCAGAGCTGCAAGGTGTATCTGTATTAATACAGTGTAATGATACAGCCACCTGTCCACCTAGTTCATCCCTATAGTAGGCAACTAAAGTGATGTCAAAGCCTTGGCTGAGGCCCAGACCTGGTAACCTTCGCTTCTCTCTTTCCTGTGTACTCTCCTATTCAGATTCATGCATCCCCTGCAGGACTGCTTAGCCCACAGGGAAGGCAGAAGGGTGAGAAGGTGGGTGGTGGGTACACCTGTCCACTGAACTGTGCTGCCTCTTGCCATGCTGAACTTGTGGGCCCAGGCACTGGGTCTGGACCTGAGGGGTCTTGTTTTCCCTTTAACTTTAAGCCTCAACTGGCAGCAATTGCAGAGCTTCATCCCTCCCCGTGAGCCTGTCTGGGTGTTTATGCTGGATGGCATGCACCCTCCCTCTCCCTCCCACCAGGAATACATAGTCTACGTCCTGGCCAGGCAGCTGTGGCAGATGAGAAGAGCTTCAACATCGACTTTATCAGGCTGCTGTGCTTTCTTTCTGCTGGCTTTTGGCATGTTTCTCATGAGCCATGATCAGCCTCAGGTCTATGTCACCTTCTGCAGCTATGTCATGGTGACTGGAGACAGTGTCTGCGGCATGTGCCACTGTTACCCCACGGTAGGTGTTGGAGGGGCTGGGCAGGGTTAGGAGGGCTGGAGACTATGCCTCTATTTCATGCATCAGCTCTTCATCCTTCAATCATCTCCTCAATTTCATTTTGACTCTCTGTTTACTTCTTTCTGCTCTCCTGAGCATCCATCCATCTATCCACCCTTTCATCCACCCATCCATTCATCTGTTCATCCATCACTTACCCACAGGGTTGATCAGAAGCCCCTAGGATCTGGAGCCATGACCCAAACACCATGGAGGAGACACAACAAAACACAACATATTATCCATGTGCTTAAACTAAGTCAATGAGTGCTTTCTACCTGCCAGGCACCCCTGCATTTACAGTGCTGTTCTACCCTTATCCTGAGGTTTTTTTTTTTTTTCTTTTTTTTGAGATGGAGTCTCGCTCTGTTGCCCAGGCTGGAGTGCAGAGTGGCATAATCTCGGTTCACTGTAAGCTCCACCTGCTGGGTTCATGCGATTCTTCTGCCTCAGGCTCCCCAGTAGCTGGGACTAAACGCCAGCTAATTTTTGTATTTTTAGTAGAGTCAGGGTTTCACCATATTGGCCAGACTGGTCTCGAACTCCTGACCTTGTGATCCACCTGCCTCAGCTTCCCAAAGTGTTGGGATTACAGGTGTGAACCACAGCACCCAGGCTGTAGTTTCATTTTATAGCAGAAAAAACTGAGGGTCAGAAAGTGAGGTTCTATAGCTGAGTGGCAGAGTTTGGATTGGAGCTCAGATGTGCAAATGGAGGCATCATTCTCTTCCTTGAGTTCTCCACCACAGGGCCCCAGAGATGCTTAGCTTTCCAGGGTGGGTCAGGTTTAATCTTGGTGGAATACATTGAGCAATTCTCTATCTGTTGGAGTCTTAACGTATTCTTAGTCTTAGGAGTGACTGAGTGATGGG
>NW_016107432.1:2333383-2334584 GCF_001604975.1 Cebus imitator
TCTTGTTGCCCAGGCTGGAGTGCAATGGCGCGATCTCGGCTCACCACAACCTCCGCCTCCCGGGTTCAGGCAATTCTCCTGCCTCAGCCTCCTGAGTAGCTGGGACTACAGGCACGTGCCACCATGCCCAGCTAATTTTTTGTAGTTTTAGTAGAGACGGGGTTTCACCATGTTGACCAGCATGGTCTTGATCTCTTGACCTCGTGATCCACCTGCCTCGGCCTCCCAAAGTGCTGGGATTACAGGCTTGAGCCACCGCGCCCGGCCTCTTGTTCCAGTTCTGACTCAAACTTTGTGTGTGATGTTTGTCTTTCTGAGCCTCGGCTTTTTCATCTGCAAAATGGGACTCAAGCCTCTATTTTGCACAGCCACACAGGGTTTAAAGATCAGAGAAGAGATGGGATATAGGAATATTTTTTAAACTCTAGAGTGTTATATGTAGTTGAAAGGCTGCCGGGTACTGATAACCCTGAGAAAAAAACATGTCACCTCCCAAATCAAGTCTTTCACTCTTTCATTTTTAACTTTAGACACAAATTATTTCTTTTTCTTGAAGTACACACTTAAGCTTCTACTGATAACCAAATTAATGTTTTTCTTTGGAAAATAATTTACCCTTTTTTCTTGAAGGTATTGCAGGTAAGTATCCATTTCCACCTCTAAAGATAATTTCCCTCAGTTCCATTTATATTTATTTCTCTGCTTTTGGCTCCGGACAATTGTGGAAATTTTACTTCCATTTTTGTGAATAATCTTTTTTTTTTTTTTTGAGATAGAGTCTTGCTCTGTCGCCCAGGCTAGAGTGCCATGGTGTGATCTTGGCTCACTGCAGCTGTGCCTCCCAGCCTCCCAAGTAGCTGGGATTACAGGTATGTGCCACCACACCCGGCTAATTTTTGTATTTTTAGTAGAGATGGGGTTTCTCCATGTTGGTCAGGCTTGTTTTGAACTCTTGACCTCAGGTCATCCACCTACCTTGGCCTTCCAAAGTGCTGGGATTGCAGGTGTTAGCCACCATGCCCAGCCTAATAATTATATTTCAATTAAAAATATAAGTTTTAAAGGTACCAGTTTTTTTATTCAATAAATATTTAACATATTCACTTTAAACTCTTAGGTGTTAAGCCTAAAAATGTTTAATGGCTTAAAATATTGTCTTACATATTGTATGAATGAAATAGTAATGACTGTGATGGTCAGA
>NW_016107432.1:2336109-2341806 GCF_001604975.1 Cebus imitator
CATCTCACCGCAACCTCCGCCTCCTGGGTTCAGGCAATTCTCCTGTCTCAGCCTCCTGAGTAGCTGGGATTACAGGCACATGCCACCATGCCCGGCTAATTTTTTGTAGTTTTAGTAGAGACGGGGTTTCACCACGTTGACCAGGATGGTCTCGATCTCTTGACCTCGTGATCCACCCGCCTTGGCCTCCCAAAGTGCTGGGATTAAAGGCGTGAGCCACCGTGCCCGGCTAACACAATTTTTTCACAAAAACTTTCAGCAATAGAACAGGTAACATTGTTCTATTCATCTATTAGCCAGGAGTACTGCGATTTTATTTTCAAAATTCTCATATTGTTTCATATATTTGCACATTCATATAGAGTTTAGAGCAGCTTTCAATCTCTATGAAAATAATTTACTTTGAAATTTACATTGAATCTGTAGATACATTTGTTCAGTATTTTGATCTTAACATTTCTTATTGATAACCTTGAATATTAGATGTATCATATACAGTTTTTAAAATTTGAGCATTTAAAATATTTTTCAGTGTAAAGTATGTGTACCTGCTTTTAAAAATATATTCCTGGCTGGGCGTGGTGGTGCACACCTGTAATCTCAGCATTTTGGGACGCTGAGGCAGGTATCACGAGGTCAGGAGTTCGAGACCAACCTGGCCAACATGGTGAAACCTTATCTCTACTAAAAATACAAAATTAGCTAGGTGTGGTGGTGCATGCCTCTAATTCCAGCTACTTGGGAAGCTGAGGCAGGAGAATCACTTGAACCTGGGAGGTAAAGGTTGCAGTGAGCTGAGATTGTACCACTGCACTCCAGCCTAGATGACAAGAGCCAACACCAGACAAAAGAATCACAAGCAAAGATGACTATGGACCAAATTCCATATAAATGTAGAATTCCTGATGAAATTATCTGAAATGTTAGCAAACTAAATACAGCAACATGTAAAACTGATTACATACCATGACAAAACAATAGTTTTTCACAAATGCAGTGTTGGCTTAATATTTTAAAAAATTGACATATTATAAAATGTTACTTGAACAATAGAAAAAAGTGACAATTTAAATAGACAAAAAGTATGACAAATCCACCACCTATCCATGATAAAACAATCAGAAATCTACTATAAAGGAACTTCTAAGACCTGCTAAAAAGCTATAAAAAATCAATAGCTAATAGTATACTTAATGGTGTGTTAGATACAATGAGTTCTAAATTTCTCTTCAGAGAATCAGTATGCCAGTATGTTCAGTTCTTTGCTCTCCATTTTAAAGTTTAACTTCCTTGTAGTTTCAGTAAACAACCTTTTCCACCAGTTCTAATCAGTAGTTCACATCTGTTCCCCGGGTCCCCTGCCCTGTCCTGATTCATCCTGGTCACCTACTCAGTCACCTGCTTTGGCCTGAGTTACCCCTGGTTACCTGCTCTGACCTGTCCAATCACCGTCCTTCCCACCAGGCTACCCACTCCACCACTCTGGTTTGTACCCTTGCTCTCTTTAAAATAGCCAATCGGCATTAGCCTAGACTATGCAGTTTAACCTAGCCAAAAGGAGAACGACACAGTGGTTGGGGCCACCTCTATTAGGAAATAAGAACCCTTCCCCTCCTTGTTCAGGTGTTTGCTAGCCATTGTTCCATCTGTGAGCCACACCCTTCTATAGAAGTAAATTGCCTTGCTGAGGAAACTTATATTTGAGTGCTACTTTTCTGTGGCACTGAAAATTTACATGTAACAATTAGTGGCCCGTACAGGGACCACATACCCCTCTGGGAGCGGTCTGTGATTCTCTCTCATGAGGAGGAGTGGCCCCAGCTGCCTTGTTGAGGTGGCTTCATGAGTGAGAAGTCAGGACCAACCTGGTACAAGGAATAAGCCCATATTCTCAGCAACATGGAAAGAAACTGAGCAACTGTGTTAAAGAAACTTCTCTTCCTGGGTCTACAAGGGATGTGGTTTCAAAGGCAGGAATTTCCCTGCTCCACACCTCCATCCAGGGACCAGAGTGGTTTCAAATGTAAAGTTCTTTGTCTGGGTTTCCCAGGAGTGGGCCAAGTAGGGAAAGCCAGGTGGGGCTCCTTTGTCCCAAAAATCCTGCTGAAAGCTCTGGGAGGAGAAGGCTCTGTAACTCAGGGCTGTGGACCAAGTAGCCCATCTGGTATCAGAGTCAAAGATCAATTGCTGCAGAGGAAGTTTGAAAGAACTCCTCTCATTGGACGAGAACATGAATGTGGGAAGGAATAACCCAAGAGTTAAAACTTCAGCTGCTCCTTACCTGAATGGATATCCCTCCCTGGATTCCCCCCCCACAACAGCGTAGGAGCTGTCTCATTGTCTCTCTCGTGCACGAGTGCTCTCTCTCTCTCTCTAATAAATCGCTCTTCTGCAAAACTCTTTGGGTCCACCATATTTATTGGAATGGCAAACTCACCTTCCTCCGGGGCCCTATTCCCCATTCTTCAGGGTTAGAGAGGCCAAGAACCTCTTTGGAACTGGGAGCTGGATACTCTCCCCCGTTACAAAACCAGCAGTGACCTGGGGTAAAGGATCCTCACATACTACAGCGACCATGCAAGTCTGTGCACAGGCCAAAGAAAGAAACACTTGGGAGTCAGCAAAGTATTTCCTTGGTGGTCAGGGCAGACCAAGGTAAGAGAAGCCATGGCAGGGCAGTGATTCCTTGGTAGGGATATACTAAGGTAAGAGAAGCCGCAAGGGGCAGTGAAGTATTCCCTGGCTGGGGTGTCTGTGAGGTTAAAATAAAAAGGGAGACATTTCCGGTAAGGGAAACTAGGCCTCACCCCAAAAGGTGAGACATTTCTGGTAAGGAAAATTGAGCCTTACCCCAAAAATGAGCAATATCCCAAATAGGGTAAAGGATAAAGCTAGCAACAGTTATAATTCCCCTAATAATCCCCTAGGCCTAATGTTAAAATATTAGAATAATGAAGGGACCAAAACAAGAAAAAGAAGCTGCTGTCCCAGACCCTTCTCCTATCCTTGTTATCCCCCTTCTTATAACCCTGCCTCTTGGGAATCATCCTAAGAGCCCATTCACTACCAGCCTTAGTATCCTTCCCTAAAAGGACTTCAATGCGAGACAGGGTAAGTTAAAAAACAAACAAACAAACAAACAAACAAACAAACAAACAGGCCGGGCGCCATCGTTCATGAGAATAATCCCAACACTTTGGGAGGTCGAGGCGGGTGGATCACGAGGTCAAGAGATCGAGACCATCCTGGTCAACATGGTGAAACACCATCTCTACTAAAAATGCAAAAATTAGCTGGGCGTGGTGGCATGCACCTGTAGTCCCAGCTACTCCGGAGGCTGAGGTAGAAGAATCGCTTAAACTCAGGAGGCAGAGGTTGTGGTGAGCTGAGATTGCGCCATTGCACTCCAGCCTGGGTAACAAGAGCAAAACTCCGTCTCAAAAATAAATAAATAAAAATTAAAAAAAAAGATATTCAGAACTTCCCTTTCCCCTCTTCTCGGGGGAAGAAAGAGGTATGATCCGTAGAGCTACTATGGGAGCCTAGGAATGTGAACACCCCCCCCCCCCCCCCCCCAGAGCTACTATGGGAGCCTAGGAATGTGAACACCCCCCGCCCGCCCACCCAAAATGTTCTTACACTGGATAAGAAATTTCCCACCCAGGCCCCCCTGGTGGGACAATAACAACGCAGCCCACGGAGAAAATATGCAGGAAAATATGCTGGTCTAGGCCTCGGGGATCCTTTTGGGGGGCATGTTAAAACTTCATTTTGTCACTAACAATTGGCCAAATATTAACAAGAAATTACAAAAAAAAAATGGAGAACTAGAAAGATAAACCTGTAAAAGAGCTTCTAAGAGAGAAAAAAAAATCCTAGAGAAAGACTGACAGAAAGCCAAGTCAGAGAGAGAAAGAGTCAGAGAAAAGGGGGAGAGAGAAGTAGTAAAGACAAAGTAATATGCCCTATTCCTTTAAAAGCCTATAATTGATAATTGAGGGTCTTCTCCCTGATGGGCTTCTTAAACCCTGCTGTTCTCAATCCTTATATTATTACAATCACCAGTGGTTTACAGTAATAGATTTAAAAGATGCCTCCTGGGCTTGTCCTTTGGCAAAGGACAACTGGGGCCTATTTATTTGCCTTTGAGTGAGAAAACACTCCAGTTGAAAATAGCAATACTGATGGATAGTCTTACTCTAAGAGTTTACAGAGTCTCCAAATTTATTTAGTCAAATATTAGAAAAAGTCATTTAATTAGCAAAGGAAAATGGAAATTTGAGCTTAAATGGATTGGAGGCATCATACTATTGCCTCTACCAGAGACCAAATGAGAACTTAGAAGATTTTATGATTAGTCAGATACTGGTGTCTATGGATAGACTCTTATGTTCTAAAAACAAAACTCTTATACAAAAAGCTCATGCAAGACAGACCAAACCCTCTCATTTGGCAATTACCAGAAATCCAACAGGTGGAAAGGTTAAAACGTCTATTAGTAACTGCCTCTGTCCTAGCTTTGCCCTCCTTAAGCAGCCTGACATCTTTTTGTCAGTGTAAACAAGGGTGTAGCCTTAAAAATACTTGCCCAAAGGCACGGAGGCCACTGACATCTCCTAGCCTTCTTGTCAAAAATCCTTAACCCAGTAACCCTCTGGATGGCCCAAATGCATTCAATCTGTGGCGGCAACTGCTTTGCTAATGGAAAATAAATAAATAAGTAAATGCCTTAAAGGAAACCTCATTGTGAGTACATCTCACAATGTGACTATCCTAAGTCAAAAAAAAAAGAAAGAAAGAAAGAAAAGGCAAACAGGTAGCAACTGACTCAAAAACCTTAAAGTATAAGGCTATTCTGGTAATAATAATAATAATTTAACATTAACTACTAATTATTCCCATAACCCAGTAGGATTAAATGGCTCCTTCCAGGTGATTAAGGGAAAAAGACACGATGGGTATTCCGTAATTAATAGGGAAACTCTTGTAGAAATAGTAAATTCTTGTCCTAAAATAAATTAACTAGTTGTTTAAAGAAATTTACAACAAGTCAGAAAGTTGTGGCAGGTCAAAGAGTGTGAAAGTCATGAAACATGTTATAAAATGGAATTTATGCAAGAAAAGTTGTATAATTTAAAAGTAATTAGGCCTCCTGAATGTAAAACTATTGAAAAAGTTTATGTGCAAGGTGTGTAAGGAAAGTAAAATATACTTTTGGTAAAAGAATTATAAGGAAGAATGCGGATTTCTACCTACATTTTTTTAAAAGTTAAAAAAAAAAGTTTTCAAGGTTAAGCAAGTTTTAAAATGTTAATTATAAAGGAAATTCTGTAACCATATTGGCTAAAGTTAAAGGGGTCTCCAGTTTTTCTGTGAACCGGACATTAAAATAAAAGCGCAAGTTTTTTGTTTTTGTTTTTTTAGCACTAACCTGCTCTTTAACAAAAATTATATAGAGTTAAAAAAACTTACCGGGCACGGTGGCTCAAGCCTGTAATCCCAGCACTTTGGAAGGCGGAGACAGGTGGATCACGTGGTCAAGAGATCAAGACCATCCTGGTCAACATGGTGAAACCCCGTCTCTACTAAAAATACAAAAAATTAGCCGGGCATGGTGGCGCGTGCCTGTAATCCCAGCTACTCAGGAGGTTGAGGCAGGAGAATTACCTGAACCCAGGAGGCGGAGGTTGCGGTGAG
>NW_016107432.1:2341840-2349794 GCF_001604975.1 Cebus imitator
AAAAAAAAAAAAAAAAAAAAAACTCTATAAAAATCTTACCTTATGGTCAGACATTAAAATTGGATAACTATGTCTACAAAGTTTTATTAAAATTGAGTTTATCATTAATGGCACACTAATATAAAGGTGAAATTTAGCTTATCTGGTATAAAATCGTACAGGAAGCATTGTCAAATATAAAATGGTGTTTGGCTTTCTTTGGTCTAAAAACTAAAAAAATAGGTGCTAAAGAGAATTCAGAAGGAAAATGGATGTTGCCAGACCAGAGAGAAACGTTATCCAAACACCTTATGAGGGGAATGTGGTTCCAGCTGCACCAAGGGACCCAGTGGGAGCCCCAAGCCATGCGTGATGCAGTCCTCAGAGCTTATGGGTACATAGGAATTTATACCCTGGCCAAACGGGTTATAGACAGTTGCCTAGCATGTGAGAAAACTAAAAACAAACTAATAAAAGATTACCCCTCAGGGGAAGGAATCCAGGCTTAAGGCCATTCCAAAGTATCCAGATTGATTATACAGAGATGCCTCCAATTGGTTGTCTAAAGTATTTATTGAATCAGATACTAAGACTCATTTTACTGCACATGTCATTGGGAAATTAGCCCAGGTACTGGATATAACATGGAAATATCTTACTCCTGGCACCCACCTTCATCAGGGAAAGTAGGAAGGCCTATTACCCTAAGAGTCCGAACTGCTCACCAAAAAGACGTTCTACTACCAATATCCCTACATTTGAAACAAAAAGTCAGTTTCTCAAAAAGTATATATTTGGTTTATCTTCCACTTTCCCTTCCCTCAGAACTAAAGATCTTTTAGCGCAGCTGCCACCCCTGGAATTTCCAGCACAACAGCATCAGCCTGAGGTCAAATGCTGGAGAAAGGAAAAGCTCAAACTGGCCTGGTGAGGACCTTACCTGGTGTTCCTAACTACTGAGATCACAGTCCAGACAGCAGAAAAAGGACAGACCCATCATACCTAAGTCAAAAAGGCGCTGCCTCCCTCCAGAGTCATGGGCCATAGTCCCAGGGGAAAACCCTACCAAACTAAAGCTAAGACAAATTTAACTCTTTTTCATCTGTTATTCTTTCTTCTATTGCTGAACATCTAGTTATTAATGTAACCAGGTCAATTTCACCTCAAGCTATTATATTTGATGCTTACCTTGTTATACCCTGTGGGGATTTGCTAAGTCGAAGACAGCTCTCCACTTTAGAAAAGTACGTCTGTCCTTCCTGGCTCTCCTCAGACTGGACATTAGTGAATTGGGACCATTTAGTCTGGGAAGATTTCAATGAAGGCCCTGGTGTCAATCAGGAGTCTTGACCCCTCGAGCTTTCATGCCGTAATTGGTCCATCATTCTGTGGACCACTAAAGAGCAAGGATGGGCCACCCCAACTAGTCCTTGCAGTTTCTTAAAACCATGTATTCCTTTTCCTAAAGCAGTTATCCCTCCCTATCATCAGACAGATGACCATCTCTGCTCCCCAGAGTTCTTCCCTTTCATTAAGCCGTTTCTATGGTACAGGAGCAGAAGTCTCAGGGAAGGACTCCACAGAATCCTTTGAAATGGACTTCACTGCTTCCTCACCTCCTGCACCCTCTGCTAAGTTCTCCACAACCAAACCTTCTCTCATTATGTACCCAAGGATAAAACCAAAATGGCTGCTGTAGCAGTTAAAGATTTAAAACAAACTATAGCAACTGAAACAGGGTATCAGGATGCAAATCGTTGCCTGGAACTGATTAGATATTCTGTTTGTACGCTAAACAAGAGCTATGGTTACGCTGTGTGACAGGCAGGCCAGAACCCAGATTGTCCCCTTTCCACTTGCATGGTCCTCTCATGAACTAGGCATGAGCTGTATGGTAGCTTTCTTCCAGAACCCCACAGCCTGGAACGATGAGTCATGCAAGATTCTTTCACTGCTATTGCCTGAAGTTAAGAGTCCTGCGGGTCAATCGATGGCCATCCGGCCTCCAGCCCCTGATGTTAACTTCACCTTGTGCCTTTCACAGCAGGGGGAAACGTTGACATTCCTTCAAGACTTAACAGGGTGCAGTGAAACCAAGCCTTTTCAAGAGCTTACAAATCAGTCTGTCCTTGTTTATCTCCAAGCAGACGGGTGGTGGTATTGCATACTCTGCCAAGTAATTAGAGCAGCAGCCGTGCTCTAGTCCAATTGGCCATCCCTTTCACCCTAGCATTCCATCAACACTACAAAAGAAACAAAAAAAGAGAAGCGCCTCACATGGCTCCCTTAACCCCCATGTTTATGTAAACACTGTGGGAGTTGCCAAATAAATTTAAAGCCTGAGATCAAAGAGCTGCAGAATTTCAGTCAATATTTTGGTGGGTGGCAATGTAGATTGGATAAATTACATTTATTACAACCAACAGTGGTGTATTAACTACACTAGAGATGCCATTAAAGGAATAGCTGAGCAATTAGGGGCTACTAGCCAGATGGCTCGGGAAAAGAGAATAGCCTTAGACATGGCATTAGTGGAAAGAGGAGGAGTTTGTATCATGATTAAAACTCAGTGTACCTTCATCTCAAACAATACCACCCCGATGGAAGTATAACAAATGCACTGCAAGGTCTAACTGCTCTGTCCAATGAGTTAGCCAACAACTCAGTAGTAAATGACCCCTTCACAGAGCGGCTAGAGAAATCGTTTGGTAAAAGGAAAGGAATTGTAGTCTCCATTCTTACTTCTCTCACAGTCATAGTGGGTGTACTCATTCTTGTCAGGTGGCGTGTCATACTATGCACCTGTGGGTTGGTGCAGAGACTCACAGAAGCAACATTTACTAAAACCTCCCTTAACGATCCTCCACCTTATTCAGAGAAGCTGCTTCTTTTAGAAAATCAAGCAGAGCAACTAAGCCAAGACATGTTAAGGAAGTTTGAAGAGAAAGAGCTGTAAAGAAAATTCAAGACGAGGAATTGTTGGATACAATGAGTTTTACATTTCTCTTCAAAATATCAGTATGTCAGTATGTTCAGTTCTTTGTCCTCCATTATAAAGTTTAACTTCCTTATAGTTTCATAAACAACCTTTTCCACCAGTTTTAATCAGTAGTTCACATCTGTTCCCCTGGTCCCCTGCTCTGTCCTGACTCATCCTGGTCACCTACTCAGTCACCTGCTTTGGCCTGAGTTACCCCTGGTTACCTGCTCTGAGCTGTCTCATAACCATCCTTCCCGCCAAACTGCCCACCCTGCCACTCCAGTTTGTAACCCTGCTCTCTTTAAAATAGTCATTCAGAATTAGCCCAGACTGTGCAGTCTAACCCCAGCCAGTAGGGGAACGACATAGTGGTAGGGGTTACCTCCATCACAAATAAGAACCCCTTCGCCTCCCTTGTCTAGGTGTGGACGCACCATTGTTCCGTTTGTGAGCTGCACCCTTCCATAGAAGTTAATTGCCTTGCTGAGGAAATTTATATTTGAGTGCTACATCTTTTGCAGCACTAAAAATTTACATATAACAGGTAGATGACTGCAGGCTGTATCTGTAAGTTTAAAAATGGAATAAGAATGTACACTTTTTCCATTAGGTTTTACATTGTACCGGAAGTATTAGCCAGAAAACTATACTAGATAAATAAATAAAACCTTCAGATTAGAAAAGAAGAATACAGTAATCCTGAGATTACAGGAATGAGCCACCACACCCAGCCAGGATATATTTTTAAAAGCAGGTACACATACTTTACACTGAAAAATATTTACAATGCTCAAATTTAAAAAATTGTATAAGATACATCTAACATTCAAGATTATCAATAAAAAATGTTAAAATCAAAATACTCAACAAGTGTATCTACAGATTCAAGGCAAATTTCAAAGTAAATTATTTTCATAGAAATTGAAAGTTGTTCTAAATTCTAAAATCTATACAGATGTGCAAAAAAATGAAACACACATGAGAATTTTGAAAATAAAAATAAGGCCAGGCACAGTGGCTCACAGCTGTAATCCCAGCAGTTTGGGAGGTTGAGGTGGGTGGATCATCTGAGGTCAGGAGTTCGAGACCAGCCTGACCAATATGATGAAACCCCACCTGTACTAAACATACAAAATATAAGCCAGGGCTGGTGGCAGACACCTGTAATCCCAGCTTCTCGGGAGGCTAGAGGCAGGAGAATCACTTAAACCAGGGAGGCAGAGACTGCAGTAAGTTGAGATCATGCCATTGCATTCCAGCCGGGGCAACAAGAGCAACATTCCGCCTCAAAAAAAAATTATTTCTCATATCAGTTCTTACTAAAATGTGATAGTAACCAAACAATATGGTATTACCACAAGAATAGATTCTGGGTGTCCACCCAGGAGCAACACAGAGCCAAAGGAACCCTCACGTCCAGCCAAGGAAAGTGGTGAGTGAATGTGCGACCCCAGGAAACCACACTTCTCCAATAAATTTTTGCAACCCTTGAGATCCCCTTGTGAGCCCACTCCACCAGGGCCTTGGGCCTGACACACAGAGCTGTGTGGAATCTCAGCAGAGTAGCTGCTCAGACGTGCACAGAGACCCAGGAGCTTTACATACTTCAGCCCCAGAATTTCCAAACAAAGGTGACTGCAACTCAGGCAAGGTGGCAAGTTGGTTTGTACCCTTAGGAAGGGGCTGAATCAAAAAAAAAAAAAAAAAAAAAAGGAAGGGGCTGAATCCAAGGGACTGAGCAGCATCATTCTGTGGGCCCCACTTCTACAGCACTTCACAAGAGACCCACTGGCTTGGAATTACTGCCAGCCACCAGAAAAAATGTAGTGCCTGCTTGAGAAGGGTAGAGCCCCTGGGGAAGGGGTGGGCTACCATCTTTGCTGTTTGGATGATGAAACCATTGCACCCTGTGGGTTTTAGATGGTCCAAATGATCTGAAGAAGGGACCCCACAGCACAGCGCAGCTGTTTTATCAAAATTCTTCTTTAAATTCGACCCTAATCTATTCCCCTCACCGGAAGAGTCCTCCCAGCAGGGACCACCAGCCACCTCCACCCATATTTTTATGAACAGAGTTATAAGATGAAGTGCCCAGGGAGGGGGCTAGCTTTGCTGCCACCTTTGCTGTTTGGGTGACTTAGCCATTCTAGCCTAAGCGTTTGGGGAATCCAAGCTAACCAGGACAGATGTGGTTCCCCAGTACAGCATGGCTGTATTGTCGAGGCATGCCCCAACTGCTTCTTTAAATGGGACCCCAATCCATTCCACCCTGCTGGGTGGGTCCTCCCAGACAGGGCCTCTGGCCATCCCTGCCCATGTTCTAAGACCAACAGAGTTCTAATTTCTCCCTGGATGGAGTGCCCAGGGGAGGGGGTGGGCCACCACCTTTGGTGTTTGGGCATCTCAGCCAGTTCAGCCTGTGGGCCTTGGAGAGCCATAGCCAATTGTGGACTGAAGGGATCCCCAACACAGCACAGCTGTTCTACCAAAACATGCCAGACTGCTTCTTTAAGTGGGTTGCTGATCCCATTCTTCCTGATTAGGTGAGACCTCCAAACCAGGGTCTCCAGCCACCTCCAACAGGTGTGTTCAGGCAGTCAAAAGGTCAGTATTCCCTGAGATGGAGATCCCAGAGGAAGGGGCAGGCTGCCATCTTTGCTATTTCACAGCCTTAACTGGCAATACTTCCAGGTACTGAAAAAACCAAGGTGACTAGGGTCTGTAGTGGACCTCCAGCAAACCACAGCAGCCCTACACAAGAGTGGCCAGGCTATTAAAAACAAACAAACAAAAAACCCACAACAACCCCATCCGAAGCTCAGCAATCAAAGACTGAAAATAGATAAGCCCACAAAAATAAAAAGCAGCACAAAAATGATGAAAACTCAAAAAGTCATTGTGCACCCTTTTCTCCAATTGACTACAACACCTTTCCAGAAAGGGTTCAGAGCTGCACTAAGGCTAAGATGGTTGAAATAACAGAAGTAGGCTTCAGAATGTGAATACAAATTAAGTTCACTGAGCTAAATGGGCACATTGTAACACAATACAAGGAAGCTAAGAATCATGAAAAAACAATGCAGGAGCTGGAAGCCAAAATAGTATAAAGAGAAACATAAATGACCTGACAGAGCTGAAAAAATACACTACAAGAACGTCACAATGTAATCACAAGTATTAATAGCAGAATAGACCAAGTGGAGGAAAAACATCTCAGAGCTTGAAGACTGTCTTTCTAAGACAGGCAGATATGAATAGAGGAAAAAAATAAAAAGGAATGAACAAAACCTTTAAGACATATGAAATTATGTAAAGAAACTGAATCTATAACTCATTGGGGCACATGAAAGAGATGGGGAGAATGGAACCAAGTTGGAAAACATATTTCAGGATCATCTAGAACTTCCTCAACCTAGCTAGGCCGACCAACATTTAAATTCAGGAAATGCAGAGAACAGCAGTAACATATTCCATAAGAAGATTAATCACAAAACACCTAACAGATTCTCTAAGGTCAAAATGAAAGAAAAAATCTTAAGGGCAGTCGGAGAGAAAAGCCAGGCCACCTACAAAGAGAAGCCCATCAGACTATCAGCAGACCTCTCTCAGTGGAAACCCTACAAGCCAGAAGAGATTTGGGACCAATATTCAATATCCTTCCTTCTTTCCCTTTCCCTTTCCTTCCTTCCTTTTTTTTTTTTTTTTTTTTGCAACAGAGTTTTGCTCTTTTTACCCAGTGCAATGGTGCAATCTCGGCTCACTGCAACCTCCACCTCCTGTGTTCAAGCGATTCTCCTGCCTCAGCCTCCCAAGTAGCTGGGATTACAGGCATGCACCACCACACCTGGCTATTTTTACTAGAGACAGGGTTTCTCCATGTTGGTCAGGCTGGTCTCAAACTCCTGACCTCAGGTGATCTGCCCAACTCAGCCTCCCAAAGTGCTGGGATTACAAGGGCGAGCCACCGTGCCCAGCCTCAAAATTCTTAAAGAAAAGAAATTCCAACCCAGAATTTCATATCTGCCCAAACTAAGCTTTATAAGTGAAGGAGAAATAAATTCCTTTTCAGAGAAGCAAGTACTGAGGGAATTCATTACCACCAGACCTACCTGACAAGACCTCCTGAAAGAAGCACTAAACATGGAAAGTTACCATTACCAGCCACTACAAAAACATACTGAAGTACCCAGATCAGTAACGCTCTGAAGCAACCACATAATAAGGCTATAAAACAACCCCAGCTAGCATCATGATGACAGGATCAAATATACACATAACAATACTAACCTTAAACATAAATGGGATAAGTGCCCCAGTTAAAAGACACAGCCTGGCAATCTGGATAAATTACCAAGAACCATGGGCATGCAGTCTTCAAGAGACCCATCTCACATGGAAAGACACACATAGGCTCAAAATAAAGGGATGGATGAAAATTTACCAAGCAAATGGAAAACACAAAACAGTAGGGGTTGCAATCCTAGTTTCTCAAAACAGACTTTAAATCAACGAAGATCAAAAGAAAAAAAAAAGACAAAGAAAAGCATTACATAAGGGTAAAGGGTTCAAATCAACAAGAACTAACTATCCTAAATATACATGTATCCAATACAGGAGCACCCAGATTCGTAAAGCAAGTTCTTAAAGACTTTCAAAGAGACTTAGACTCTCACATAATAATGGTGGGAGACTTAACACCACACTGATAATATTAGATAGATCATTGAAACAGAAAATTAACAGATTTCAGAATCTGAACTCAGCTTTGGATCACGTGGAACTGAAAGACATCTACAGAATTCTCCATGTGCAAACAATAGAATATACATTCTTTTTATCAACACATGGGACTTACTCTAAAATTGACCAAATAATCTGAAGTTAAATACTCCTCAGCAAATGCAAAAGAAATGAAATAATAACAAATAATCTCTCAGACCACAGAGCAAGCAAATTAGAACTGAAGATTAAGAAATTCACTCAACTGCCGGGCGC
>NW_016107432.1:2354384-2355676 GCF_001604975.1 Cebus imitator
AAAAAAAAAAAAAAAGAAAAAAGAAATTCACTCAAAACCACTGAATTACATGGAAATTAAACAAGACTGAATGACTGTTGGGCAAATAATGAAATTAAGACAAACATCAAAAAGTTCATTTAAACTGATGAGAACAAAAAAGACAATGTACCAGAATCTCTGGGATGAAGCTAAAACATTTTTAAGAGAGAAATTTATAGCACTAACTGTCCACATCAAAAAGCTAAAAAGATCTCAAGTTAACAACCTCACATCTCAACTAAAAAAACTAGAGAACCAAGAACAAAAAAACCCCAAAGGTAGTAGAAGGCAAGAAAAAGCCAGGATCAGAACTGAAGTGAAGGAGATAGAGACATGAAAAAACCTTCAAAATATCAACAAATCCAGGAGGTGGTTTCTTGAAAAGATTAATAAAATAAAACGCTAGCTAGACTAATAAAGAAGAAAAGAGAGAAGACTCAAATAAATACAATTAGAAATAGGGGAGATATTTCCAGTGACTCCACAGAAATACAAATAACCATCAAAGAATATTATAAACATGTCTACACATATAAACTAGAAAATCTAGAAGAAATGAATACATTCCTGGACACATACACGCTCCCAAGACTGAACCAGGAAGAATTGAATCCCTGAATAGACCAATAATGAGTTCTGAAATTGGGGCAGTTAATAAAGAGCCTACCAACCAAAAAAAGTCCAGGACCAGACAGATTCAAAGCTGAATTCTCCCAGAGATACAAAGAAGAGCTGGTACCATTATTACTGAAACTATCCCAAAAAAATTGAAAAGGAGGGACTCCTCCCTAAATTATTCTATGAGGCCAGCATCATCCTGATACCAAAACCTGGTAGAGATACAACAACAAAAAAATGGCTGGGTGTGGTGGTTAACGACGGTAATCCCAGCATTTTGGGAGACTGAGGTGGGTGGATCACCTGAGGTCAAGAGTTTGAGACCATCCGGACCAACATGGAGAAACCACCTTTCTACTAAAAAAAATACAACATTAGCCAGGCATGGTGACACATGCCTGTAATCCCAGCTACTTGGAAGGTTGAGGTGGGAGAATCGCTTACCTGGGGGGCAGAGGTTGCAGTGAGCCGAGACTGCACCATTGTACTCCAGCCTGGACAACAAGAGCGAAACTCCGTCTCAAAACAAACCAAAAAAATTAAATAAATATTGGCCGGGCGCGGTGGCTCAAGCCTGTAATCCCAGCACTTTGGGAGGCCGAGGCGGGTGGATCACGAGGTCAAGAGATCGAGACCATCCTGGTCAAAATGGT
>NW_016107432.1:2356058-2357881 GCF_001604975.1 Cebus imitator
AAAAAAAAAAAAAAAAAAAAAAATTAAATAAATAAATAAATAAATAAAACTTCAGGCCAATATCCTTAAAGAACATCGATGCAAAATTCCTTAATAAAATACTAGCAAACCAAATCCAGCAGCACATCAAAAAGCTTATCCACCATGGTCAAGTTGATTTAACATATGCAAATCAATAATTGTGATTCATCACATAAACAGAACTAAAGACAAAAACCACATGATATTCTCAACAGATGCAGACAAGGCCTTCAATAAAACTCAACACCCTTCACATTGAAAACTGTCAATAAACTAGGTATTGAAGGAACATACCTCAAAATAATAACAGCCATCTATGACAAACCAACAGCCAATATTACACTGAATGGGCAAAAGCTGAAAGCATTCCCCTTGAAAAGTGCCATAAGACAAGGATGCTCACTCTCACCACTTTTATTCAACACAGTATTGGGAGTTCTGGCCAGGTCAATCAGGCAAGAGAAAGAAATAAAGTGTACTGACATAGGAAGAGAGAAAGTCAAACTATCTTTTTTGCAGATGATGTGATCCTATAGCTAGAAAACTCCATTGTCTCAGCCTAAAAGTTTCTTAATCTAATAAGCAACTTTAGCAAAGCCTGAGGATACAAAATCAATGTGCAAAAATCACTAGCATTCCTATACACCAGCAACAGGCCAGTCAAGAGCCAAATGAAGAACGAACTCCTATTTACAATTGCCAAAAAAAAAAGAACAAAATACCTAGGCATACGGCTCACAAGAAAAGTGAAGCACCTCTTCAAGGAGAACACATCACTGCTCAAATAAATCAGAGATGACAAAACAAATGGAAAAACATTACATGCCCCAAAACATTAAGAATCAATATCATGAAAAGATATTGCCCAAAGTAGTTTATAGATTCAATGCTATTCCCATTAAACTACCATTGACATTCTTCACAGAATTGTTAAAAACAAACAAAACAAAAACAAAATGTTTTAAAATTCACATGGAACCAGAAAAGAGTCCAAATAGCCAAGGCAATCCTAAGCAAAAAAGAACAAAGCTGGAGGCATCACACTATCCAACTTCAAACTATACTAAAAGGCTACAGTAACCAAAACAGCATGGTATTGGTACAAGAACAGACACATAGACCAAAGGAACAGAATAGAGAACCCAGAAATAAGACTGCAGACATACAACTACCTGGTCTTCAACAAACCTGACCAAAAAAAGCAACGGGAAAATAATCCCCAATTTAATAAATGGTGTTGGGAGAACTGGCTAGCCATACACAGAAAACTGAAACTGGATCCCTTTCTTACATCATATACAAAAATCAAGATGGATTAAAGACTTAAGTGTAAAACCCAAAACTACAAAAACTCTAGAAGAAAGCCAAGGCAATATAATTCACAACATAGGCATGAGCAAAGATTTCATGATAAAAATGCAAAAAGTCATTGGGAGAAAAGCAAAAATTGACAAATGGGATCTATTTAAATTAAGGAGCTACTATACTGAAAAAGAAACTATCAAAAAAGGTAAACAGCCTACTGAAAGGGAAAAAATTTTTGCAATCTATGCATCTGACGGAGGTCCAATATGCAGCACCAAATCCAGAGCCAACTCAAGAATGAATTCCTATTCACAATTACCACAAAAAGAATAATTTATGAGTTTGTGGAGAAAAAGAAATGCTCTTACATTATTGGTAGGAGTATAAATTAGTTCAGTCGGGCGCGGTGGCTCAAGCCTGTAATCCCAGCACTTTGGGAGGCCGAGGCGGGTGGATCACGAGGTCAAGAGATCGAGACCATCCTGGTCAACATGGTG
>NW_016107432.1:2360321-2361837 GCF_001604975.1 Cebus imitator
CCGTTTCTACTAAAAATATAAAAAATCAGCTGGGCATGGTGGCGCATGCCTGTAGTCCCAGTTACTCGGGAGGCTGAGGCAGGAGAATTGCCTGAACCCAGGAGGCGGAGGTTGCGGTGAGCCGAGGTCGTGCCATTGCACTCCAGCCTGGGTAACAAGAGCGAAACTCTGTCTCAAATAAATAAATAAATAAATAAATAAATAAGTTCAACTATTGTGGAAGACAGTGTGGCGATTCCTCAGATTGCTTAAAAACTTAAAGAAATTTACAAAAAGAAAAACATCCCCATTAACAGGCTGGCAAAGGACATTAACAGATACTTTTCAAAAAAAGAGATACTTATGGCCAATAAACATAAAATAAAGTTCGACATGCCTGATCATTAGAAAAATGCAAACCAGGCACAGCAGCTCACACCTGCAATCCAAGAACTTTGGGAGGCCAAGGTGGGCAGATAACTTGAGGTGAGGAATTTAACACCAGCCTGGCCAATATCATTAGGATTACGGTGTCCTAAAAATAGAAAAATTAGCCAGGGGTGGTGGCAGGTGCTTGTAATCCCAGCTACTTGGAAGGCTGAGGCAGAAGAATCACTTGAACTTGGGAGATGGAGATTGCAGTGAGCTGAGATTGCAAGGCTAAGGCAGAAGAAGAATCACTTGAATTTGGGAGGTGGAGATTACAGTGAGCTGAGATTGTGCCACTGCACTCCAGCCTGGGCAACAGAGTGAGACTTCAATTGAAAAAAACAAAACAAAACAAAACAAAACAAAACAGAGAAATGTAAATCAAAACCACAATGAGATATCATCTCATACCAGTCAGAATGGTTATTGTTAAAAAGTCACAAAACAACAGATGCTGGCAAGTTTGTGGAGAAAAAGAAATGCTCTTACACAGTTGGTGGGATTGTAAATTAGTTCAACCATTGTGGAAGATAGTGTGGTGATTCCTCAGAGACCTAGAGGCAGAAAATAACATTTGATGCAGCAATCCATAACTTGGTATCTACCTAAAGGATTATACATTGTTCTACTATAAAGATACATACATGTGTATGTTCATTGCAGCACTATTCACAATAGCAAAGGAATAAATCTAAATGCCCATCAATGATAGATTGGATAAAGAAAATGCTCAAGCTGTAGAAAATGATAAAAATTGAAAAACATTAGGTAAGACTAGAATCTAACAACAGTTATACTATAGTTTTTGAAATATAATTTTTCTCTCTCCAGTTTCCCATTTTTACTTAAGGATAAATCATGGTATCACTAATTTGCTTTAGTATACTTGGCTAGATTATTTGTATAAAGTGCAGAAAGAGTAATTGTTTTTTACATAGGCTTTTGTTTTAATTGGCTTTGATGGAACTTTGTTCCATAGAAGAAATTTCAGGCTGGGTGCGGTGGCTCAAGCCTGTAATCCCAGCACTTTGGGAGGCCAAGGCGGGTGGATCATGAGGTCAAGAGATCGAGACCATCCTGGTCAACATGGTGAAACCCTGTCTCTACT
>NW_016107432.1:2362592-2369155 GCF_001604975.1 Cebus imitator
AGAGACGGGGTTTCACCGTGTTGACCAGGATGGTCTCGATCTCTTGACCTCGTGATCCACCCGCCTCGGCCTCCCAAAGTGCTGGGATTACAGGCGTGAGCCACCGCGCCCGGCCTCAGATAAGACTTTTTAAAAGTCAAACCCAGCCATGGATTTGTGCCATCAAATACCTATGAGTTAGGTCAATTTTCTCTCCTCTCAAGGTTCCAAGATAAACTGGCGGTTTCTGGGCCTGTCAGAAAGTGACATTCTTTACTTACCACGGGTCAGAAACGCTGCAGGCACTCTGTACACAAAATATGAGGCCAGATTTCCAAAGGCTTTATTGGCTTCACAAGTCAAGTTTAATTACTTAAAGGAAAGCACACCATTCCAGTCAAAGCCTTCATCAAATAACCAGTTCCTCCAATTGTGTCCTATTACAAATGAAAACAGATTATTATCACACCTACGCAAATAACTATATTTCTATAAGGTAAGAATACTCACAGTTTCCAAATCAGGTAGAGAAAAACAAATATGCTCCAAATTTTGTTCAAAGGAGTATACTAAATTGTCAAAAGCTGTCAATAGTTCAAAAGAAGTTTCAAAACTCTGAAAAACAAAACAAAGGATCAGCAACATTTTAAGCAAAAAGTAAAAAAAGATTAGTTCAGTCCATGCAGTTAATTTCTGTTCTGCTTCATACTCTGAACCTGCATTAAAAAGCACCTGTTAGAGTTTTATAGCTGATTATAAAACCACCTTCCAAAGAAGACCAAAACAAGACAATTGCCCATGAATGACAAGAAGTTTTAGGGCAGCCATAGTCAAAGACACAATTGACAAAAAAACTTGTTACTTCTGTGGCACATGATAATTTTAACATGACAATTATGATTATTACTGATAATGTACACTAAATCATATCAGAATTATAGGAGTTTCCTATAATTTTGGAACACATACCAATAACATATTTATACAAACACAGCACAAACAAGACCAAACACCATTTCATATTTGACAATGCTTCCTGTATAATTTTTATACAAAATAAGCCAAATTATGGCATGTTTGGACTAGAGGGAACATAATATTTTAAAGGATTAATTAGGTCAGAAAAAGACGTAATTTATAATTTGATTTTGGAAAGTCTGTCAAATATAAAATGTTTAAAACACAGTATCACAAAATAGGATTACAGGTCATTGTAAAGTCATTCACTTAACCAAAGGGGTAACTCAAGGATTTCAACAACAACAACAAAAAGTAAAAATGTTAAAGCGTTCATTCTTTGAGAGAGGAGACTTGATTTCCCAAACAAGAAGCCCCAATAAAGACAGCATGACACCAATTAAATTTGTTTTTCAAAATGTTGTCAACAATCTATAAAATTTAATCTTAATCATAAAACTTCCATAAGCCTTTTGTGACCATTATAGCCTTTATCAAGAAGTTGGCTAACACTTCAAAAAAACCTTGTTGATCTGAAACGGGGGTCCCTATGCTGGTCTTGCATCAATGTGCCTTTGACCTTAACGATTAATATATACAGAAACAACTTACTTTAGGTCAGGCATGGTGGCTCACACCTGTAATCCCAGCATTTTGGGAGGCCGAGGCAGGTGGATCAGGAGATCAAGAAATCGACATTGTCCTCGCCAACATGGTGAAACCCCATCTCTACTGAAAATACAAAAATTTGCTGGGCATGGTGGGACACACCTGTAGTCCCACCTACTCAGAAGGCTGAGGCAGGAGAATCACTTGAACCTGGGAGGCGGAGGTTGCAGTGAGCTGAGATCATGCCACTGCACTCCAGCCTGTCTCAAAAAAAGAAAGAAAAGAAAGAAAGAAAGAAAGAAAAGAAAGAAAGAAAAAAAAGAAAAAGAAAGAAAGAAAGAAAGAAAGAAAGAAAGAAAGAAAGAAAGAAAGAAAGAAAGAAAGAAAGAAAAGAAAGAAAAAAAAAGAAAGAAAGAAAGAAAGAAAGAAAGAAAGAAAGAAAGAAAAAGAAAGAAAGAAAGAAAGAAAGAAGAAATAAAGAAAAGAAAAGAAAGAAGGAAAGAAAGAAAGAAAAAGAAAGAAAGAAAGAAAGAAAGAAAGAAGAAAAGAAAAAGGAAAAGAAAGGAAAGGAAAAGAAAAGAAAAGAAGGAAAGAAGGAAAGAAAGAAAGAAACAACCAACTTATTTTATCCCTCAAATTTGGCCCTTATAATCTCACACACCTACCTCTTCCGTGATAGTCCCTGGGCCTTGAGGAGTTGAATGGCTTAATTTCTTGCCCTGGGTCTCAGGAATGCAGTTTATTCTTATTGGCATCTTCTATAGGGCCTGAAGATGAGGATTTAATTTAATTTAAGTGTTTAACATTTAGCAGGACTTGGTGTCCTTTTTAGATCCAGGAGTGAAAGCCCTGTAACTTAATGTCACAAATGCTTTAAAAGCACATACAGAAACATACACAGACATAATAAATGAAATAGAAATTACTTTGACAAAACATAAAATCTGTCGGCCATTCACCAAAGGTAAAAGAAAAAGACCTTCTGCAGTGGACAGAATATTGTGTTGGAAGAAAACACTTCCTAGACCTTTAAGAAAACGTGTCTTTTCAAAGGATAGAGAAAGCCTAAAAATGGTAAGATGCAAATAATTTAAATATCAAAGCACCCCACACAGTAGTGACTCTAATGAATACCAAAGGACATCACTGGTTAACAAAATGCTAGTCCTACCAAATACCTGAGCCTGCTAAAGTGAAAATCTCCGCATCACCACTGGGGTCTGTGCAACACCTTAACTAACCTCTGCCACTTTGCCCCCGGTGCCAGGAGGCCCATGAAATAACCCGTGTGCTGCTTCGAGATCTCATCTCTAGGTTTGGACTGCCACTGCGCATTGGATCAGATGACAGACCAGCATTTGTGGCGAATTTGGCCCAGAAGACAGCAATGACCTTGGGGTATTACTTTGGAAACTGCACACTGCCAGTTGACCTCAGAGTTTGGGAAAAGTGGACAGAATGAACTGGACCATCAAAAATAGCTTAGGGAAAGTGTGTCAAGAAACAGGATCAAAGTGGTTGCAGGCACTTCCCTTGGTGTTATTCAAAATTAGATGCACTCCCTCTAAGAGGACAGGATATTCCCCCTATGAAGTCATGTATCATAGGCACCCTCCCATACTCCGGGCACTCCTCGGGAGTGGGGAGAGATTGAGTTAGGACGCCAGTTACAAACTCTAGGAAAAATCGCTCAGGATATTTCAACCTGAGTAAATGAAAGATGTTCTGTAAGCTTATTCTCCCCAGTTCACCCTTTCTCACCAGGTGATCGTGTATGGATAAAGGACTGGAATGCAGCCCCTCTGAAGCCAAGGTGGAAAGGACCCCAGACCGTGATCCTGACTACTCCCACAGCTGTAAAGGTAGAGGGACTCCCAGACTGGATCCACCACAGCTGTGTGAAAACCAGCGCAGTTGAAACTTGGGAAGTAACACCAAACCCAGACAATGACTGCAAAATCACCTTAAGAAGAACTACAAGTCCTGCTCCAGCCACATCCTGGAAGCTGGCTGGCCCACGCATGGCCGAAGCAAGAGGAAATTCATCATGGGACTTGTTATTCTTAATATTTGGACTTGTACAGTAGGGACATTAACTAATTTTGAAGAATGCTCTCAGTGTGTACACCAGGTTACTAAGGTAGGATGTAAAGTTACTGCCATTCTTTTGTTAAACAGCTATTATGAATGTACAGGGACATAGAAGGGAAACTGTTTATATAATGGTACTTAGTATAAGGTGTGCAATCCAGGGTATGGACAGCCCAATGTCTGCTATGATCCATCAGAGTCCCCTACACATACAACTTTTGAAATTAAACTTCTATGAGACAGCCCTGCCAAGCTAATAGCAAAAACAGAGGAGAAGGGAAGCCCAAAACAGGTTACATTAAGGTTTGATGCCTATTCAGCCATCAATGCCTATCATTCCAGTAGGAGAGCTGTGGTTCCCTCGGATAGGAACAAGGTTATGCAAAACAGCACAAGTATATCTGCCAGAGAACCTACTGGTGCAGTAATTGCATTTTTGGGTTATGTGTCATCTGGGCCACTAGGAAAAATAATACAAATAATTCCATATTTCTTGTACAAGGGAGAAACACCATTCCAGGGAGTAATGTTCCTTGTGTCTCAGGACATTGTAACCTAGTAGAATTAATAATCACGAACCCTCAAGACCCTAAATGGGAAAAAGGGGAGAGTGTAATGCTAGGAACTGATGGAAAAGGGCTTGACCCCGGAGTCAGTATCCAAATTCAGGGAAAAATAAAAAAATGCTCAGCCTGGCCAGTGTACCAGCACTTTTGTGGTATATTAAATAAGCCAATGCCAGAACTTCCAAAAAAGACAAAGAACTTGTTCCTCCAATTTTCTGAAAATGTGGCTCATTTCCTCAATGTTACTTCTTTTTATGTATGTGGAGGGACGGCTCTGGGTGATAGGTGGCCATGGGAAGCCCGTGAGTTATTACCCTCTGACCCTGTCCCTGACCTGACCTCAGTTCAAAGGGTTCAAACCAGCAGTTTCTGGGTTTTAAAGGTTTCAATTATCGGACAATATTGTTTGGCCAGAGAAGGAACAGACTTCACTGTTCCAGTTGGAAAGCTTAGCTGCATAGGGCAGTGACTGTACCCTGGTGGAGCTCAATCCATACAGAAAAGAACCCCCTCCTAAAATTTCCAAAATTACAGGATGCTTGCAATCACCCTTGGTCCTGGAGAGATTAGACAGCCCCTCCTGGGTTGTACTGGATATCAGGACATAGAGCATAGGTACAGCTGCCTGAAAGATGGACAGGTAGCTATGTCATAGGCAGCATTAAGCCTTCTTTTTTCCTATTATATGCTAAGACAGGTGAGCTGTTAGGACATCCAGTCTACTCTGCCCAGGGAGTGAAAAGAAGTCTGAAAATAGGTAAATGGGAAAATAATGTGGCCACTGGAAAGAATTATTGAGTCCTATAGGCTGGCCACAGGGACAGAGAATGGCTCATAGGGACACCGGACTCATATCTATATGCTAAATCAGATCATCCAGTTGCAGGCTGCCTTTGAAATACTCATTAATAAAACGGGCAAAGCTCTGTCCATTTTGGCCAGACAAGAAACTCAAGTGAGAAATGCCATTTATCAGAACCGGTTGGCCTTAGATTATTTGCTGGCAGCTGAAGGAGAAGTCCGTAAAAAATTCAAACTAACCAACTCCTGCCTGCACATAAATGACCAGGGTGATGCAGCTAAGAATATAACCAAACTAGCACACGTGCCTGTGCAGGTCTGGCATAAATTCAATCTAAGTTCTCATTTAAAGGTTGGTCCTCAGCCTTGGGAGGATTAAAAACCTTCATCACAGACGTAATAACAATAGTGGGTGTTTACTACTGCCCTGTTTTCCCCCCTTGTTTCTCTAAATGGCTAAGAAGACCTTTACTGCTATAATAGACCAGAAGAACCACATCACAAATGTTTTATATCTGTCATTATCAATCAGTTTCTTCAGAGGATCTGGAAAATGAGAATGAAAGTGAGACCTCTCACTAATATTATAGAGTGGTGAGGGGCTAAAAGTGGTGGGGGAGGGGGGTGAGGAAGGAGACCCAGGCATCTAGGATCGCCTCCCCCTTGACTTCCACACTGCATTTCAATAGAAGAAAAGGCTGGCCGACTGGTGCCTCCTAAATCACCTTCTTGTAAATAGCAGGCATTGTGATATTGTGCCAGAATTGCTAGCCTTTGCTTAGTTATTTAGTAATAACTAAAATAAGCAGCCCAGGATAACTAAGATCTGTGTGTAAACAAATGCTTATCGTCACTTCTGTAAACCACCAAAGTAACAAACAGAATGACAAAAGTCCCCTGGCCCTTGGAATGTCCGGAGACCCCTGCCCTCATCTCCGCCCAGGAGGTGAATTACAGAATCCCCTGGACCTTAGAATGTCCGGAGACCACCACCCTCATCTCCGCCCAGGAGGTGAATCACAGAATCCCCTAGCCCTTGGAATGTCTGAAGCCTTTTCATCCCCATCCCCGCTCCTCACCCCCACTCCCAAGGTGGTTTTTTGGGTATAAAAAGTCTTGGCACCCTCCTTTTGACGCCACAGGTTGGAGAGACAGGAGTCCTCTGTGGTCGCTGGCATAATAAATGACCCTGCAATCTGGCATACTTTTGTCTTGGTGCTAACTTTCTACGCTTGGTCCAATACAACATTTGGAGGTCCCCAGCGAGATATTCTCTTTTTGTTATCACCAGACAAAACCATCTCAGAGTCTCACCCGGGTGGCCGCTCCTACGTTGGGGGCCTCTGGGGAGGCGCCCCCTGTTCTTTCCCAGGGCCCCGGAGTGCCACCATGGAGGATAAGCGACCTCTTGGCCAGCATTCACTCGATATTCCTCAGGGTCCTAAAAAAAAAAACCTCCGGAGGTAAGTCTGGTCTGGGAACTAGTTCAAAGGAAGGGCCTGAGTCGGGGGACTGACGAGTCATTGCAACTGTGACCTGGCAAGCCTCACCGAGACGTCG
>NW_016107432.1:2370805-2372474 GCF_001604975.1 Cebus imitator
GAGTAGCTGGGATTACAGGCACGCGCCACCATGCCCAGCTTATTTTTTGTATTTTTAGTAGAGACGGGGTTTCACCATGTTGACCAGGATGGTCTCAATCTCTTGACCTCATGATCCACCCGCCTGAGCCTCCCAAAGTGCTGGGATTACAGGCTTGAGCCACCGCGCCCAGCTGCAAGTTCAGTTTTAAACTGACATTAAGAGTGTTTTTTTTTTTTTTCCTTTCTCTGCCAGCAGTGAGCCCTGCCCAGCTTTGAGGCAGGCCACACTGCCTCAGGGTGCAGCATTTGCATCCAGAATCTGCCTTTAAGAAAAGCTTTCTAACTTTCTGTAACAAAAGTGACTTGTTAGCACAGTCGTTAAGGTGTGGGGCCTGCAACTGCAAGGTTGTTCATTCAAATCCTCAGTGAAGCCAGTTTTAAATTAGGGAAATCAGTTTTAAATTAGTGAATCCTCTTGAGGAAAATTTGGCATTAAAAAAAAAAAAAAACCCACAAATGGGATCGTCTAGCTCCTGGCCTTGTATCTCCCTCCAATGCATGACGGCCAACTTCAAGGTTGGGTTCTCAGGCCAATATGGGGTTAAATTAACCCCTGGGAAACTCCGGCCAATATGGGGTGAAATTAACCCCGGGAAAATTCTGCTCTTTGTGTGAACTTGAATGGCTGTCTTTTGGAATTAGGAGGCCAAATACTGGGACCTATGACCCAAAAATTACCCAGGCTGTATGGAAAATGGTTGCAAAAACTTCTGGATACCCTGAGCAGTTTCCATACATCAACCAATGGTTGGGTTTAGTCCAATGGCCTCCCCCATGGCTAAAGTGCTGCATAAAACAGGCTAGACTTCAGGTCACGTTAGCCAGCCCAAAAGAAAGTCCCTTCTGAGCCAACCATTCTCCCCACCCCAGCGGAGGATCAGTAATTACTTCCACCCTACTCAAGGCCCTCTAAACCAGCGCCTCAGCACCCCCCTCGACAGTACTATTAACCAACCCTTGTCCCCCCTGCACACCCGTAGTGGGGCCCCTGCACCCACCAGCAGTCCTCCCTTTCCAAGACGCACCCCCAACAGAAGACAATCGGGGTCGCCCATTCTTTGTTCACATCCCCTTCTTGTCAAGTAACTTATATAACTGGAAGGTGATAGAGATCAAAGAGAGGGTCAAAACACCAAGTGCGGGCATGAGCTTTAAAAGCAAGGGAAAGCTGCCAGGCTAAACCCAAAATTGGCAGCACCCATGGCATGGCAAAGGGGATTTCTATGGCCTGCAAGCTGGCAGAGATGCATCCAGTGTGAAGGGCTGTGCAGGAGGGAAGTGCTGGGGAACTGCTAAGAGTTCCCAGGAGGGGGTTGTACTGAAGAACGGCTAAGATGGCCAGAGGGGGAGGGTTAGGTACCTGCCCAGATAGAAAGTTCCCTGGGAGGGGGTAGTGCTGGGAGGCTGGGGAATTTAAGGCAGTGACGTTGCCGAGTTTTTACAATGAAACTCAACATCCCCCTCTACTCTGAGAAGCCCCAGGTTTTGACAGGACTCTTAAAATCTGTATTCCAGACGCATTGTCCCACTGGGGACAACTGCCGACAATTATTAACTAATTCTGTTCACCACAGAGGAAAAAGGCAAAATTAGACAGGAAGCCCTGAAAGCCATCATAGGTCCAGGGC
>NW_016107432.1:2374626-2377035 GCF_001604975.1 Cebus imitator
AGAGGATTGCTTACCTCAGAGGGAAAAATCATCAAAAACAAAGAGGAAATCCTAGCTCTACTAGAAGCTATATGGAAGCCTAAGGCAGTGGCATTAATATACTGCAAAGGACACCAGAAAGGAGATTCACCAGAGGCAAGGGGAAATAGGGCAGCTGACCTACAGGCCAGACAGGCAGCCTTGGGGCCAGTAAAACCTCTGACTCTTCTTGTGACTCTGCCGGCCCCAACTCTGCCTCCTACCCCAACGTATTTGCCTGAGGAAGAAAGCTTTGCTAAAGAACAGGGGGGACGGCAAAATTCCACAGAATGGTGGACTATACTGGACACAAGGATTATGCTCCCTGAGGTTCTAGGACAGGCTCTAGTTAAGGACACACACCAGGCCACTCATTTAGGACAAACAAAACTCACTGAGCTGCTGAGGGCCAAATACTACATTCCATACTTGCATGAAATTGTTAAAGAAACTACTACTCGTTGTGAAGTATGTGCCAGGGTAAATACAGGAGGCAGTAGGCCTAGTCAGGCAGGGATAAGACTCAGGGGTACTAGCCCGGGGGAACACTGGGAGGTAGATTTTACTGAAATAAAGCCCCCAGCGTGCGGCTATAAGTACCTCCTTGTGTTTGTAGACACTTTCTCTGGATGGGTCGAGGCTTTTCCTACTAGATCAGAGACCGCACTGGTAGTAGCGAAAAAATTGTTACAGGACCTGGTTCCTCGGTTCGGCTTGCCCCTGACACTGGGATCAGATAATGGCCCTGCATTTACAGCTCAGGTTTCACAGGGCCTGGCAAAGGCCCTGGGCACATCCTGGAAACTGCACTGTGCCTATCGCCCCCAGAGTTCAGGGCAGGTTAAAAGGATGAACCAGACCATAAAGGAAACTTTGACAAAATTCATTCTAGAAACCGGTGAAAACTGGGTCAACCTGCTTCCTTTTGTTCTCCTCCGTACCCCATGTACTCCCTATAAAAAAGCTTTACTCCTTTTGAAATTATGTTTAAAAGGCCCCCTCCCTTACTCCCCAGACTCGCGGATGCCATACATGCTGGAGTCCATAACCATACACTCCTTAAGTCCTTGCAGGCACTCCAGTCTGTTCAGTCCCAGGTGCACTTGCTCATCAGGGGAACTCGACCTACCCCAGTGGATTTCACTGACCAGCCGGTACACCCTTTCCAGCCAGGGGACAAAGTCCTGGTGAAGAGAGTCAGTGCCTCCGGCCTAACTCCTCGCTGGAAAGGACCATACACTGTAATCCTGGTCACCCCCACGGCAATCAGGGTGGACGGACTGACTGCCTGGATTCACCACTCACACGTCAAGACTGCGCCCTCCCCCCGGATGCAGGATGGGAAGCGGTTCCATCCTCAACGGACCCCCTAAAGCTAAGACTATTGCGCCATTCTCGGTCATCATCCTAATCTCCCTGATTCCTGCAACCACCCTCTGAAAGGGACACTCCTTGGCACCCACCTACTATCAATGGGTTATCACCGAGGGCTCCACTGGAGCATATGTTAGTTCCTTAACCAGAAAGGGATCCACCCTAGTCAACCTAACCCCGGAGTACACTCCGGAGACCCCCATTACCTTCTCTCTGGACCTCTGTGCCTTCCTGGGCCCCCACTTAAATTTCAGGACAAGTGGAGGTATAGCTGGGTGCGGCAGTTTAGGGGCAGAGCGACAACTCCAGACCATGGGGTTATATCTGTGCCCAGGATCCACCCCACCAAAAAGATGGAACTGTGGAGACTTAAATAAATTCTTTTGCCCCCATTGGGGTTGTGAAACTATCTCCACTATAACAGGATACACTGAAAACAGAAACTCTTTCATTTCTTTCACCTGAGACCCTCCCCCAAACCCCTGGCTAACATTCCTGCTCACTGGATTAGCAGGACCCTTGGTGCTAATGGTCCTAGGGTTAACATTTGGACCATGCCTTTTAAACATGCTCCTCAAATTTATCCAGGAAGGAATAAACTCGGTCAAATTGATGGTTCTGAGATCCAAATATGGGCCCTTGTGTCAAAAAGAGGAAACCTATTAAAGATTTAATACATGTCAAAAGAACAGGGGGGAATGTGATATTGTGCCAGAATTGCTAGCCTTTGCTTACCAGTAATAACTAAAATAAGCAGCCCAGGATAACTAAGATCTGTGTGTAAACAAATGCTTATCTTGACTTCTATAAACTACTGAAGTAACAAACAGAATGACAAAAGTCCCCTGGCCCTTGGAATGTCCGGAGACCCCTGCCCTCATCTCCGCCCAAGAGGTGAATTACAGAATCCCCTGGACCTTGGAATGTCCGGAGACCACCGCCCTCGTCTCCGCCCAGGAGGTGAATCACAGAATCCCCTAGCCCTTGGAATGTCTGAAACCTTTTCATCCCCATCCC
>NW_016107432.1:2378400-2406026 GCF_001604975.1 Cebus imitator
AAAAACCGAAGAGTAGCCTGCTATAATAACTATTTTAGTCAAAAAAATCAAGTGAAAACAGAATTCAGTCAACTGAGGAAAAAAAAAAACTTTTGCTCAAAAAAAAAAGACAAGGTCCTAGGAGAGAAAAACAAACAGAAAACAAAAACATGAAAACTTTCTAAATACAAACATGAACACATACATGCATACACACACAAATCTTGGATGCTAGCCTTTTAATTAAGCTAACTTTTAACCATTGAGCGCCTTTAAACAAATATTTTTAAATCTCATTACCATATTTTGGCTAGGACAAAATCCTGTTATTTCAGAAGTATAACCACTGCTCTTTCAATTTTGTCTGACTGGCAAAAAGGTGGCCGGCCTTGTTATGTAAATAAAGTCCCTTAATAGTCAAAGTCAAAATCTTTTCTCTTTTTTTTTCCTTTTGCTGGCCATTTCCTCCCCCAACCATACCACCCTCTTTGTGTGTGGGGTAGAGGGTGGGGTATTTAGCCGCTTCAGAGGCCTTGTTCCCATAATTTAGAGTTCCCCTTCAGATTTGGCCAAGTTGGAATGTGTGTAGGACCCAAAATGTATTGCTTGCAGATCTAGCTTTTCAGGGCTATTATCCCCTGAACTTGTTCGGTCCATCTGTGTGGCAGCCACCTGGCACAGTGTCAGAGGCTCAAGGTGCAGGAGGGGTCAGCTCCTTATATGCACCTGCCAGCTGAGATTAGACCCTAAGTATGTTCTTCTGAGGGGGAAACCTATTTAGAGCCGCTGCATGTCTTAAGGAGCATTCCTCCCAGACACCCTCACGTGATTCTCAGTTGTCTGAGAATGCCCGGAAAGGCTGAGGGGAACAAGGTGGGTGCTCTTATTTCTTCAGAGGGGAAGATTCCATGCTCATGCGCTAGAGGGTTTGGAGTTGGTCAGATCTGATAAGGGAAAGGACCAAAACATACAAAACAAAACAAAACAAAACAAAAAAACCAACAAGACAGAAACAAACAGTAGAACAGGTAAGCAAAACTAACAATGATCACACAAATTACATGATTTCTGAACGCTCTAAGCGTAAGCAGAAATTAACACCAGCTGGTTGTTAATGCTATCTTTAGTCACTTAAAAAGAATTTGCAAGACAAAATCCCAAACCAGTTTTCTTACCTAGTGATAGGGCCCAAGCTGAAGACCGCTCTCTATAGATGCAGAAGCAGGCAGGCTTGCCTTCCTTGATGGAAGCGAATGGAAACTCCCAAAAAAGGAGTTATTTTAACAGCAAATAAACATCGGACCCCCACCTGAAAAACATTGGAAGCTCAGGGATTTCTGGAGGAACCAGGTCCCAGACTTCAGCAATTATCCTACCAGTTTGGGCAATAAGGTGCCCAAGCCAGTACCAAGGACCAGTAGGTGAGCTGCTGCAGGCTGGGTTACCTTCACTCAGGATCCCCTAGTGATTACCAAATGTCAATTGAGAAAAATGACAAGTCTCAATCATCTTAGGAGGCTTATTTGCCAAAGTTAAGGACACATGCCTGTGACACAGCCTAAGGATGTCCTGACGATGTGCACCGAAGGTGGTCGAGGCAACTTGGTTTTATACATTTTAGGCAGACATGAGACATCAATCATACATGTAAGGACAGGCCAGGGGCGGTGGCTCGCACCTGTAATCCCAGCACTTTGGGAGGCTGAGGTGGGCAGATCATGAGGTCAGGATTCTGAGGCCAACTTGATCAACATGGTGAAACCCCATCTCTACTAAAAATACAAAAATTAGCCGGGCATGGTGGCAGATGCCTGTAATCCCAACTACTCAGGAGGCTGAGGCAGGAAAATTGCTTGAACCTGGGAAGGCGGAAGTTGCAGTGAGCCTAGATCGCACTCCAGCAGCCTGGGCGACAAAGTGAGACTCCATCTCAAAAAAAAAAAAAGAAGGATATTGGTTCTGGCCAGTAAGGTGGGGACAACTAGGAGCAGGGAGGGGGTTTCCAGGTCACAGGTAGGTGAGAGACAAATGGTTGCATTCTTTGAGTTTCTGATAAGCCTCTCTAAAGGAGGCTATCAGAATATGAATTTATCTCAGTGAGCAGAGGGATGACTTTGAATAGAATGGGAGGCAGGTTTGTCCTGAGCAGTTCCCAGCTTGACTTCTCCCTTAGCTTAGTAATTTTGGGGCCCCAAGACTTTCCTTTCACAACAGATAATGAAAATGTGGTGTATGTATATACACAATGGAGTACTATTCAGCCCTAATGAAAGAATGAAATCTTATCATTTGCCACAGCATGGATAAACCTGAGGAGACAATGTAAGCAAAATAAGCCAGACAGAGAAAGACACGTACCTCTCGCTCAGGTGGAATCTTTAAAACAGAGTTAATCATTAAGAGATCTACCAGTTGTCTGAGGTATTGGGTTGACTTCTGTTTTTGAGACGGAGTCTCACTCTGTCACCATGCTGCAGTGCAATGGCGCGATCTCAGCTCATTGCAACCTCTGTCTCCCGGGTTCAAGCGATTCTCCTGCCTCAGCCTCCCGAGTAGCTGGAACTGCAGGCACGCGTCACCAAGCCCGGCTAATTTTTTGCATTTTTAGTAGAGACGGAGTTTCACCACGTTGGCCAGGCTGGTCTCAAACTCCTGACTGGTGATCTGCCCGCCTTGGCCTCCCAAAGTGCTGGGATTAAGGCGTGAGGCACCGCGCCCGGCATGAATTTTGTCTTTCAGTTGACAGAGAAGCAGGGAGAACAGTGGTCACTAGAGATTGTGGGGAAGGAAGAGAGGGCTGGGAGAGCTTGGTCGTAGGCACGAAGCAACCATCAGGAGGACGAATTCTGGTGCTCTCACGCACTGCAGGTGACTGCAACAGTGAGGTATTAGGACAAGCTCCCCTGGTTCGATAATCAGACAACATGCATGTATGTGAACATCAAATTGTACCCATAAATATGTGCCGTTACAATGTGTCGATTAAAAAAAGGTTTTTCAGTTAAAAAATTTTAAAACCTTGCTCCTCACGGTGGGCGGCGCCCGTCGCGGACTCTGCAGGAAGGCGGACCCAGAGCCCGGGAGTGCCGCCGGCTGTGCGTACTTCCGGCGTGACTCCGCCGTGACGCGCCGGAAGTGACAACACCGTGGTTGGCTGCGAAGCGCGGGGCTGGCGCTCTTGCTCGGAGGCGGTTCCCTGGTCCCGGAAGCGCGGCTGCTGCAGCGGGAGGCTTCGAGTGGGCTCCGTTTCGCAGCCCGCCTGGCGTGTGCACGATGCGGCTGGGCGCCGGGACTTTCGCAGCCTGTTGTGTAGCGATCGAGGTGCTCGGGATCGCGGTCTTCCTTCGGGGATTCTTCCCGGCTCCCGTTCGTTCCTCTGCCAGGACCGAACACGGAGCAGAGCCCCCAGCGCCCGAACCCTCGGCTGGTACGGACCCCTCCCGGGCGTCTCCGCTCCTCTGACCCTATTTCCCCTGGAAGACCCTTTTACCCTTTTTCTGAGCCTCGCTGCCCGGATTTCTTCTCAGCGCTTCCCGGTGGTCTCTTCCATTATGGTCCCCATCCCCAGAAATTCTTTTTATTTTCTTTTTCTTTTTCTTTCTTTTCTCTCTTTCTCTCTCTCCCTCCCTCCCCCCTCCCCTCTCCCCTCTCTCTTCCTCGCCGCCCCTCCCTCCCTGCCTCCCTCCCTGCCTCCCTCCCTGCCTCCCTTCCTCCCTCCCTGCCTCCCTTCGTTCCTATTAACCGCTCCAGCGCCTCTTTTCTGTATCCCTACAACTTTGTGGCAGCCACTGCTACTGGCCACACTTCGACCTTCCTTCCTGATCACAAAGTAAGCTGTGCCCATCCAGCCTCCAGCTCTACTCGTCCAGAGCCCCTGCCCCTTTACTGAGCAGCCTTTGGGTCACTCCCTGCCTCGGGCGCCCATTTTGCCCCCAGCACACAACAGATAAGACCCCTGCCGATCCCCTCGGATTTGGTTCTCTTATATTCCTCCAAGATGTTTTCCCTAGTCTTCACCTACCCAGCCACACACAGCAAGTAAAGGCGCCCTGGTCTGGACCGCGTGCACACACCACCAGCCACTGACCGTGTAAACGCCCAGCCATCCCGTACTTGCAGCTCTGCGTTTTAGGTCAAGCTCCTTAAATGTCCCATTCCAGGACCCTTATTTAGGGACTCCCTTGCCCCAGTACTTCTCACCATACGAAGGATAATTCACCGCTTACTACTGTGGGTCCCTAAGATTATTCTTGTTAACCCCCGCCCTGTCCCCCTAGCACTACCTACCAAGTACAGGTCGCATCCTTTTGGGTTGGGTTATGTAGATAGGGCAGGATTTGTGCTGGAGATGTAGGTAGAAGCTAGATTGTGAAGGTGCTTGAATGCTAAGGACAGTTTAAAGTTCAATTTCCTTCTTTTCTTTCACTTAGGAGCCAGTTCTAACTGGACCACGCTCCCACCACCTCTCTTCAGTAAAGTTGTTATTGTTCTGATAGATGCCTTGAGAGATGACTTTGTGTTTGGGTCAAAGGGTGTGAAATTTATGCCCTACACAACTTATCTTGTGGAAAAAGGAGCATCTCACAGTTTTGTGGCTGAAGCAAAGCCACCTACAGTTACTATGCCTCGAATCAAGGTAAGTTTGCCTTAATGTTTTATGAATCACGGTTTGGCTCTTTTGAAGATTTGGGGGGACTTCTGTAGTCTTTTGCTTTGAGTTGCAATTTTAAGAAGATGGAAATTTGGTGCTATCAGTTGGCTGGTGCTTTCACCTATATAGAATGCTTAGAGAGCCTCACACAGGATGGAACTGAGACCCATGGTTTGTGCCCCTTATCAAGTAGCCAAAACTCATGCTTCATGGGAAGTATAAAAGATTTAGAGCAAGATCATCCAGGCTAACCTACCCCAAGAGATAACATTCTTAGTAACCATTCTCTTTTAATTGCCACTATGTCGTTCATAATCTTGGAAGGAGCCTTTAGAGTCTAGTTCAGTCTCTAAACTTTATAGATAGGAAAGCAGACTCAGATAAGTTAAATGTGACTTCTCCAAAATTGTTCACCAGTATACATAATGATGAAATCAGTATGATCTGGCCTCAACAATTATGACTGTTTCCATCATGTCCTTCAGGTGTCCAGCCTAGTGACAGTAGCTTTGAAGTACATAGTGCATTTCCCAAGAACAATGGGTAAATAAAAAAGTTAGTCTTCATGGATTGGGTTAAAAACTTTTGAGTAACTACTGTGTGCTGATATTTTAATAAGTATACAATTGGGGAGGCCGGGTGTAGTGGCTCATGCCTGTAGTCCAAGCGCTTTGGAGGCCAAAGTGGGCGGATCACCTGAGGTCGGGAGTTCAGGACCAGCCTGACCAACACGGTGAAACTTCGTCTTTAAAAAAAAAAAAAAAAAAAAAAGGGTAAAAAAAAACCTGCCTATAATCCCAGCTACTAAGTAGGCTGAGGCCGGAGAACGTCTTTAAAAAAAAAAAAAAAAAAATTGGGGAAAAATAGTATCTCTGCCTTCATGGAGCTTTTAGCCTTTAGCGAGATGTATGGCCACTAAACAAAAGAGCATATGAAAACATGCAGTTGTGGTCAGTGCATAATGGAAAAGAACAGGATGTGATGTTCAATGCTGAGTGGGGGGGTTAGATTAGTGGGTGAGAAAGCCTGGCTGAGGAAATTGCATTCCAACTGAGATGCGAAAGATGAATAAAGGTGGGGGCAGAAAGAAACGGGGGTTGAAGTGTGTGTGTGAGTGTATAGCATGTGAGTGTGGCATAAAGTCTCTGACCGAGCCTTAGCTGTGTGGTTGATCATGTGATACCTTATTGTCTGGTGAGAAGGAGCTATGGACTAATTTAAGGCTTGGGGGCAGCCGCATTGGTAGGTTCTCAGGAAATAGTCACTGGGTGAAAGCAGCCTGAGCCTGAAGGAAGCGCAGTGCCATATGGCTCACTGACTTTTTCCTTGAATTCTTACTTTGTCTGCCACATTTAAATGTGATGTGACCTTCATTCAGCAGTATTTATTGAACATCTGCTATGTGCCACACAGTGTTCTGGACAGGAGGGGTGCAGTGAAGAACAAGACAGCATTGTCCTCATGGAGCTTACTTTCTAATTGGAGGGATAGAAAGTAGGTAAAATATGAATCAATCAAGATTGTTTCAGACAGTGACAACTGCTCTGGAAGGAATGGAGGGTGAGGTGAGAGAGAATGAAGGGCAGAGGGGCAGGTGCCTTTGATCACAGCACTCAGAGTTTCCTCCATTCTGCTGAAACAAGCCCTGGAAATCTGGAAGATATCCAGGCCCCTGATAGTCAGGGACACCAGTTTCTTTATCTGCTTTATCAGAAGTATGGAAGGAGCCCTTTTCTCCCTTATTTATTTATTTATTTAAGATTTAACAGGCAGGTTTGAGAAAATGCCTAAGTGATTGTGCGGGCTCCAGGTTCTATTCAGACCAGCATGTCAGCACTCGTTCTTAGGGCCTCTGTCTCCAGCTTATTGGTTTCATCTCACCTTTGCTGGGGAGCCTCACCCCAGAGCCAGTGTTTTGTTTCATTTTCAGTCCTTTGAGGATTCTTTCTCCTTATTCCCCATCAGGGAAGAGCTAGAACAGAAATCTGCCCTCACTGGAGTTAAGATTGTACAGCCCTGGAGTTTGGTAGGTTGGGCAGTGGTGGTTGAGGAGTGTCCCCTGCCTGGTCTCCAGTCCGAGGAAGGCTCAGAGCATCTGCTGGTGTTGATGCATTTATAACCAGATGCCAACCCTGATATCCCCAGTGTGCTTTCACTTGCCAAGACCCTGCAGCAGCTTTGTTTTAAAATCGTGTCACTCATTGTTGAATGCCTTCTCCTTCTTCAAGGACTTTCTAGTCATTATGATGGCTGGCATTGATCGACAGACCTGAGCTTTCCCTTAGATTTCCTGGGACTGTGAGTACAGCCCAATTGCTGCCTGCACGCTTTCTGGCATGAGAGGGTGCCAAGTAGTTCCTACTGTTTTTAAAAATATCAGTGAGAACCCAAGCTAGTGTGAGGACAAGGGAGCTGCCTTGTAAAAGCTTCAAAAGAAGGGATGAAAACAGAAGACTTTGATATTGATATTGTCAAGATGTTGTAAACAAAGTCTAACATGATAAATTGAAAAAATTATTGACAGTGAACATGACATACAGGATGTTAAGCCCATGATGTATAAAGAGGTTCAGATCAAGGAGGGATAGTCCTATGGAAACTGGGCCGAGCATATAACGGAATCCACCAAGGAAGAAATCGGAATGACCAATACACGTATGCAGAGATTCTTTCTTTTTTTTTTTTTTTCAGAAGGAGTTTCACTCTTGTTGCCCAGGCTGAAGTGCAATGGTGCCATCTTGGCTCACCACAACCTCCACCTCCTGGGTTCAAGCGATTCTCCTATGTCAGCCTCCCGAGTAGCTGGGATTACAGGCACATGCACCACCATGCCCAGCTAATTTTGTATTTTTAGTAGAGATGGGGTTTCTCTGTGTTTGTCAGGCTGGTCTTGAACTCCCAGCCTTAGGTGATCTGCCCGCCTCAGCCTCCCAAAGTGCTGGGATTACAGGCGTGAGCCACCACTCCCAACCAAGATTCTTTATTAGTAATCAGAGCAGGGCAAACAAAGCAATCCATAAGCCAGTTTTTGTTTATCATATTATAAAAATGTAAAGATTGATGATCTCTACCCCACACACAAAATGAGGTGAACAGGTGCTCTTGAAATACTGTGGGTGTGAATACAAGTTGACTGAGCCAGCATCTCCACTGCCACCACCGTCATCCAGGCTGCTGTGGGATCCAACCTGAACTATTAAAAATGCCCTAGAACCTTTCTTGCCCAAATCTCACCTGGACACAAACCGGACTCTGCTACACTGCTCCTTAAAACCCTTCAGTGGTTTATGCTCTGCGGGGTTTGAACACAGGCCGTCACTTGTGCCTCAAGGCGCTGTGCGGCCTCGTTCTCGTTTGCCTCTTCATCCTTGTATGGGCCACTTTCCATGTTACCTTGCCCTTCATCCACACGGGTCACATGCAGCTCAGTTCCTCAAGGGTGCTGCTGCTTTCTTTTCTGCCTGGGGCCTTTGCAGTTTGTGGGTGTTTTCCCCTAGAAAGTCCCACCTCACCTCCACAACTTTTCAACCTTCCGGTCTTAGATCAAGTGGTACTTCCATAGGAAGTTGTTTAAAATAAATACCCAATAAAATGCTCATGGCTAAATATGTTATTGTACAACCACACACTGGAATACTTGGTAGCTGTTTGGAAAAAAGATAAAATACTTGTATTTTTCCTGGGTAAAGAGGTTCCTGATATGTTATTAATTGAAAAAGTTTGAGAATAATTTGTATAGTTGGCTACCATAAAAATGCGTACCTTCATATATTTGTGGTTAAACACACACACACACACACACACACACACACACACACACACAGAGGAAAGAATATAAAAGGGTACTCATGAAGAGTAATTGGCTGCCTTTTAAGGAGTAGAATTTTGGGGTGAGAAAGGCTCATATTTTAAAAAATGACTTTATTGAGATACAATTTTTATACAACTACATTTTTGTGTGTACAGTATTTAGCAAATGTGTATATCCAGGCAAACTGCACCTCAGCTTGATTCTGACCCGACTCTAGGAATGGTGGTGGCTGTTAGGGTTATTTTGGTTGTTTGCATAGTGACTTCCTAAACTAATTCTGCAGTCTGTCTTCCCGGGAGCATGCAGCAACTGATGTTTTGATTTAGGTCTTTTGGTTCTTTTGGTTTTTAAATTCTTGTTTTTATTTTTAAGCCTGTCTTCCTGAGTGCTGGCCCTGGCTTTGCATAGCTTAGTGGTTAGCCAGTGATTGGTCAGAGGTTGTGCTTCAGCACACCTGTTGTGTTTTCATGACCTCCCTGGACATGGAGCTGGAAAGGAGGGAGGTGGGAGCCCCCTGTATGGAAACACCATGGGCACTTGGGGCTTTTCAGTGGCTGCTGCAGCATGGAGCTGGGAAGGAGGGAGGTGGGAGCCGCCCTGTGTGGAAACACCATGGGCACTTGCTCTTCTTACTGAGATTCCGTTTTTTTTCTTAAATAAGGACTTCTCAATCTATTCTGTAATTTTGGTGAATTTCCAAAGTTCTAAAATGGTTGCTTTTGACAGTTTCATCCAGTTTTATTATTGCTCCTGGGGGAGAGATTTTGCCGAGCTCTTCACTGTGGCATTCCAGAAGTCTGCACAATTCATGCTTGCATTTATTTACTGTTAAAAATTTCTTGGTAAAATTGTTTCACCTGCTGGCATTATCCAACTTCCGTTCCAGGATGCCAGTGCTAGGGTGGTTGTATAACTCTAAATCACAGAGATCCTTTACCCATTACTATGCTAAAATCAGGGAGATTCTTGACTCAGTTCTATTATTAGAAGGGTATAAGGACATGTCACCCACCATCCCTCCCAGAAAATATGGTGCATCATTGGGGGTAGGAGCAGAAGAGATTATCCCACTGGCCTGCCCGGCCCAGTTCACTTTGCAAATTGCTGAAAGTTAACGCCTTAGGACTGCTTTCATCCTGGTTTTCCACTCCAAGGTAGACAATGGAATTGCTTGATTGTTAGGAGTCGTATGGACTTTGTTTGCCACATGGAGAAGATTTGAGTCTTAATTGGGAACCTGGCAGAGGCTTTGAATACACAGGTTCATGTTTCTAACATATACCACACTTTGCTTCAGCTATGTCATGAACCCAGAGCTGCTTCTCTGGCTGCTGCTGTGGTCTTGCTATCCTTAGCTGCCTCCTTTATCCTCTTATCAGCTGCAAAGATTACTGTGAGCCATGAATGTCCTTTAATGTGGTTATCTTTATTATTGAGTTTACTGTTTTTTATCAGAATCTATGTGCCACTTTCCCTTCTTAACCCTAATTATTGTCCTAACATTGACCCAGCTACCAGTACTACAGATACCCTAGCTTTATGCCTACCTATTTTATCCATAAAATGATCTTCAGACCAGCCTGGGTGACATAGTGAGACCCTGTGTCTACCAAAAAAAAAAGCTGGATATGGTGGCACACACCTGTAGTCCCAGCTACTTGGGAGGCCGAGGTGGGAGGATCGCTTGAGCCCAGGAATTCAAGGCTGCAGTGATCCACGATTGCACGCCTGCACTCCAGCCTGGGCAACAGAGAGAGATCCTGTCTCAAAAAAAAAGAAAATCTTGAGTGCCCTTCTCATGCTCCAGTTTTGGATTTGGTGGTCTAATCCTTGCATTTTCTTACTGCAGGCCTTGATGACAGGGAGCCTCCCTGGCTTTGTCGATGTCATCAGGAACCTCAATTCTCCTGCGCTGCTGGAAGACAGCGTGATAAGACAAGCAAAAGCAGCTGGGAAAAGAATCATCTTTTATGGAGATGAAACCTGGGTTAAATTATTCCCAAAGCATTTTGTGGAATATGATGGAACAACCTCATTTTTCGTGTCAGATTACACAGAGGTCAGTTTTATCATGCTAGAATATCATACCAGATAGAGCCTGGCATCACCATTACTTAGTGAGAGATGATACTATTTTGTATGTGGTTTTATTCATTTATTGGGAGCATTACAGGCAATTATAAAAATTATTCACTCACATAGTCGGTTAACAACCCACAGATACAAACCTGAAGCAGGTGTGAGCAGAGTTTTATGGAACCCAAAGCTTAGAACAGCTGAGTGCCACTGAAGGGCAGAGAGGATCAGGAGGGGCAACACAGCCAAGGGGCCTCCTGAGCTGAGTTGTGATGGGTGAGTGGGGACTCCCCAGGTGAGCAGAGTAGGCTGGTAGCACCTGCACATGGCACAGCTGTAAGACTCCACAGCCTGGTGGTTCTGCTACAAGTAGAGCCTCATTGTGCCCTGAGGGCAGGTGGTGGACTGGATGGGGCCTGGTCCTGAGGGGCTTTTCTAACAAAGATTACACCCACATGTTAGAAAGCAGACCCTGGAGCACACCTGGCGGGGATTGGCTGGGCTCTCCTCCTAGTTGGCTGGGCCTTACGGAGCACCTGCAGTCCTGCTTACATTGATGTCCTGTTCCAAAGCAGGGCTCTTTCCAGCAGTTACTTTACAGTAATGACGGAGTTTTCCCAACTATATGTGACATCATTAAGAAATATTCTCTTCACAGGAGATTTTTCTAGTGGGAAGGAGGTGAGCTAGCTGAGGGGTCAGGGCTCACCAGACTGAATGTCTGGGGCTGATCAACTGCTAATCTCATCTCCGTGACATGTTAATTTCAGAAGTAAATGTGATCATTAAATGCTGTGTCTCTTTCTCTCCAAGAACTGCCTTCTCATAAGACACATGCAGATACCCTCAGCTTCACCATCCTGCTGGTTACTTTAGCTGTGGGTACTGTCATATCTTTAGTTAACTGCCCTTTACCCTTAGTTACCTCAGGACAACTTAGGATCTATTTAACTTGCCTGTTTGCTCACCTTTAGTTATGCCCATTAAGCAGTGACTCCACAAAAAAGTATTTTTGTCAGAACAACCCTTGCTCATTTAAATTATCTGTATAATATATTTGATCCATAGCCTAGAAACATAAAAACAATACTAGCAAATGTTTAATCTAATGCTAATGTTCATTTATTTGTTGAGATGGGGTCATGCTATGTTGCCCAGGCTGGTCCTGAACTCTTGGCCTCAAGCAATCTTCCTGCTTCAGCCTCTTCAGGGTTGAGATGACAGTCATAAGCTACTGTGTCCAGCCTATTTATTTATTTTTAATGACATAGATTTTGTTGTCTTTCACCTCCCCCAAATCCTGTTAACGGAATAAACCCCTAGATTTTAAGATAACTGTTGCCTTTTCCCCAGGGAATGAAGATCCAGGGAAATTAGGTGAGCTGTTTATACGTGTGTTTCCCCTTCAAAGGTGGATAATAATGTCACGAGGCATTTGGATAAAGTATTAAAAAGAGGAGATTGGGACATGTTAATCCTTCACTACCTGGGGCTGGACCACATTGGCCACATTTCAGGGCCCAACAGCCCCCTGATTGGGCGCAAGCTGAGCGAGATGGACAGCGTGCTGATGAAGATCCACACCGCGCTGCTGTCAAAGGTGAGCTTGCTGTCGTGCATTGTGTGGTGATGTAGTTTCGCTTGGATATTTCCTAGAATAAATACAACTATTATGAATTCAGGGGGCCTGCGTGAACATCCACCATCACCCTGCCAGCCAGGGACCCCGTGCCACGTGCAGCACCATCTCAGTGTCCACTGCACTGACTCTGTCTTCCCAGCAGCCCTGCAGAAGAGCAGGGCTTTTCGCTACCCATGTACGCATTCATTCGACTAATATCTCCTGAATGCCTTCTGTATCACTCTTTCTGTCCACGCATTTGAATGCATCAATGAAACAGTCGATAATCCCTCGTGAAGCTCACGTTCTAGCCAGGAGAGACAAGCAAGAAGCATGAGTAAATAAGTATTCGAGGAAGTGATGGGTGCTGCAGAAACACGAGGGCAGGAGGAGGGGCTTTCAACAGCCTGCTGAGAGAAGTCTTCCCTGAGGACATGTGCAGGGTGAGCGGAGACTTGAAGGGAGGGAGGGGCAAACCATGTGGTCTCTGCAGGGGTGTTCCAAGTGGAGCAGCAGTGAGGGTCAGGCACAGCCTGCCTGGCATGTCCCGGAGCAGCAAAGGTTGTGTAGCCGGAGCCCCAGGGGCAGAGAAGCCTGGTGGGTGCCCCCCGTGTGGTTCAGAGCTCTCGCCTTGTGCTCTGTATTTTCTTCTCACAGCAGTCCTGTGAAAGAGATTCCATCTGTGTCTCCATTTGACAGATGAGGCGACTAAGGCACAGAATATAACGTGTCCAGATTCTCACAGCTTAGCAGTGGCAAAGACAAACCAGATACAAACCCTTTGCCCTCAGAGGGCATAAATGCAACCTGCTGTGTTCCACGAGCTACATACAATTCTGTGAACTTCATTTGTGACATTATTTGACTATGACCCTGTGATCTGGCTATGAGCTCATAGAAAAAAAATCTAATTCATTGAGAAAGAGCTATAGCTCTATAAAGTAAAGCTAAAACCTAAAATTGGCTTCTTAAGATAATGTGCTCTCTTCATTCTGAGCGCAGTTGAAATATTTTTCCTTCGCCTTACAGGAGAGAGAGATGGCTTTACCCAATTTGCTGGTTCTTTGTGGGGATCATGGCATGTCTGAAACAGGAAGTCACGGGGCCTCTTCCATGGAGGAAGTGAACACACCTCTGATTTTAATCAGTTCTGCGTTTCAAAGGAAACTTGGTAAGAATTTAGGAATGGTAACATTTGGAAACTGTAGTATATTTGTTTTCTGTAGGTTTTAATTTTGAAAACCCGTTTTTTAGAAGCTCCATAAGGTTGACATCCCCTGAGCAATGTGAGAATGAAAAGTGATGGGGCAAAAGGCTTTCGGGATCTGAAGTTTACATTCTTTCCCCTAACCCTTAAAATACAAATATTCTTCATCAGAATTTTGTTGTATGAATGTTGCTGCCTGGATATCTGGAACTGTTGAAGAAAAATTGCCAGTAGCTCAGAGACTTCCAGACAGCATGTATGAACTGAAGGAAACATGAATACCTTGGCTTTTTAAAAAAAAGTTTGCATTATTGAAAACCATATACTGAACTGCAGTGTCAACAAGAGTTACAGGACCCAGCCAGAGCAGGACAGACAGAGGCCCATCTCTCAGTATTGAGACACGGCCCAGACATACACCCACCCCACTTTGACCTGTGCCCTGATTCAGCCACCAGCCTACTCACTCTGCCCTCGTGGCCTTGCTGTCCCGTTGGCGGCCTGCCTTCCACTTGCGCCTGGCTTCTGCTGCCACACTTAGCCAGCTCACTCCGGATGAGCTCAGCATTTGAGCACAGCAGACACTTTCAGGCGCTGCTCTCACTGACCCTACAGCACCCTCAGTGCTGCTTGTCCTGTAGTTTCTGGGACCTCAACTCTTTCTGATTTTCCTTCTACCTCTCTCCTTTGCTATCTTAACCTCTTTGCTGACCTGGTTTCCTTTCCTGGGTCTTTTTTACTGGATTGCCTTCTTATTTCATTCTGCATTTGCCCTAGAGATATGGTCTCATCTACTTCTGTGGTTGTAAATGCCATTGGATAGGCCCCACACCGGTCAGATTTATCTCTCTAGCTGTCCCCATTCATCATAAAGCATAGTTTGTCATTGCAGACTTATTGGTGGGATATTGTTTGTTTACGAGATTCATGTAATGTCTGCCTCCACGTTACACTTTAAGACAGATGAAGACAGAACCATGTCTATTTTGTTCACTATTTGCCTAGAGCCTGAAACATTGCCTGATACGTGACAAGTGCCAACTCATATTTGCTGAATCAATGGCCCTTTCACTTAAGTGAGAATTAGTTGTGGAAGCATCTTCTGTCTTTTTATGAAGCCTCTTCATCTAGAACGTCTGACCTGAGCAGAGCTGGGAAGGGTGGGAGCAACTGCATGTGTGCAGGCTGCCTGCAAGTGCTGCTCACATCACCAGCTTCAGTCCTGAGAGTTGGTTCTGTTTTGTTTTCTATATTCTCATCATGCTCATTTTATGAGCCAGGACTGTACTCTGGTGTCTTCACAACATTGGGCAACCATCATCATAGTCAATTTTACAACATTTTCCTCACCTCAGAAAGAAGCCCCATACTCTACTGCAGTCACCAGCCCACTCTCCTCCCTCCCCCAGCCCTGGGTAATCATCATCTTTATCTGTAGATTTGCCTCTTCTGCATGCTTTGCGTAAACGGAACCATATGGTCATGTGTGCCTGGCTTCTTTCATGTAGGATACTGTTTTTCCAGGTTCATAGTTATAGCATTTATCAAGACTGCATTTCTTTTTTTTTTTTTTTTTTTTTTGAGGCAGAGTCTCCTCGTTCTGTCACCCAGGCTAGAGTACAGTGTTGCAATCTTGGCTCACTCCCTGCACTTCTGCCGCCCAGGTTCAAGTGATTCTCCTGCCTCAGCCTCCTGAGTAGCTGGAACTACAAGCATGCACTACCATGCCTGGCTAATTTTTTGAATTTTTAGTAGAGATGAGGTTTCACCGTCTTGGCCAGGATGGTCTTGATCTCCTGACCTAGTGATCCACCTGCCTCTGCCTCCCAAAGTGCTGGGATTATAGGCATGAGCCACCACACCCGGCCAAGACTTCATTTCTTTTGTTACCACATAGTATTCCATTGCATGGATTTAACATATTGATTTACCATTCATCAGTTGATGGACATCTGGGTTGTTTCCACTTTTTGCCTATGATGAATAACGATGCTGTGATCATTTGTGTACAACTTTTTGCGTGGATATATATTTTCATCTGGGGTCGTTTTCTTATTCCCGTTTGGCTGTGCCCCCATTTGCTACCTCTGTGCTGTTATTGTCAAATACATTGCTTTTCTATATGTTATAAATTGATGACATCATTATATCGATATGGATTTATATAATTTTAAATCAGGAGAGGAAAGAAAAAATGCTTTTATACTGTGTTTCATAATTATAAAATTACCTTTACTGATGCTCTTTGCTTTTTTGTGTATCTGAAATTTAATCTGGAGTCACTTGTTTTCAGCCTGAAGAATTTTTTTTAGTATTTCTTGTAAGGCAGATTTGCTAGCAAAGAATTTTTTGTTTTGAAAAAATCTGGGATGTCTATTTTGTCTTCTTTTTGGAAAGACGGTTTTGCTGACTCTAAGACTGGGTTGACTTTTTTTCCTTCAGCACTTTGAATATGCTGTCCTACTGCCTTCTGGCCTCCATGGTTTCTGATGAAAAGGCAGTTCTTAATCTAATTAGGTTTCCCATTTCTTTGTCTTTTAGCATTTTTCTATAATGTATTTGTATTTTGTATTTTTTCAACTTGGTGTTCGTTGAGCTTCTTGCATGTGTAGGTTAATGTGCTTCATCAAATTTGGATAATTTTCTCTCTATTCTTTGGATTGCATAATCTCTGTTAGTCTGTCTTTAAATTGCTGGTTCTTTTTCTGCAAATTCAAGTCTATTATTGTTAATCCCCTTTAGTGAATTTTCTGTTTCAGTTACCATTTTTTTAACTCCAGAGTTTCATTTGATGCTTAAAAAAATTTTCTTTTTCTATCTCATTATTGATATTCTCTATTTGAAGAGAAATTCTCTATTTGATGAGGGAAACATGAGCAGGGGAAGACGAGAGGGAGATCGCATAACCCTCTATCCAGAGCTGGGGGGAAAGGGAGCTCTGTGTTCTAGTCTGCACCCACCGGAGGGAAGTTTCTGCCCCACAGGGAGGGAGGGAGGGAGCAGGCACTGGCTCAAGGTCTCCAGATTCCTATGCTTCTTACCAAGGCCTAGTGGATTTTCTTGAATAAAGATTTCTTCATTTGTTCTGTACCTCTGGACAATTTCCAGAGACTGAAAGGTGGTAGGGGTGGTTTTAAAAATTTTTACCATTTATGCTTCTTTCATTGATGAGCAAGTTCATGGAGCTACTCTTAACACTATTCCCAATAGTTCTGAAGGATTTTTATCTTAAAAATGCATGCAACTTTGGGAGGCCGATGTGGGTGGATCATGAGGTCAGGAGATTGAGACCATCCTGGCTAACATGGTGAAACCCTGTCTCTACTAAAAATACAAAAACTTAGTCAGGCGTGGTGGTGGGCACCTGTAGTCCGAGCTACTCAGGAAGCTGAGGCAGGAGAATCACTTGAACCTGGGAGGCAGAGATTGCAGTGAGCTGAGATCGCACCACTGCACACCAGCCTGGGCAACAGAGCAAGAGTCTTTCTCAGAAAAAAAAAAAAAAAAAAAAAAAAGCGTGCAGATTTTTGTTAGGTTTCTTATGTTAATAAAAATAAATGTTAAAATGTTTATTATTTTGAAAATAAACAGTTTTGGATTGTGTAGTGAGTGACTTCAGAGACCCTCAGCCTACCACTGCCCACTCCCAGATTGCTCACTTCCCCATGTGAGCAGCACAGGTCTGGCCACTCCAGAGTCAAGCGGGGTGGGAAGGAGAGCATGCCTGTTCCTGGATGTCCACCAAGGGCAGAGCAGGTCTGTTGTAATTTTAGCCTCTTGCTACTGGAATGTTTGACCATAGTATTTGTTGTTTTGTCCCCAAGCCAGCAGTGGTGCCTGGCACCTAGTGGATGTTTTATCATTTGTGGATCAAATGTTTAAGATTCTGCAGGCGAGCCGGTGGAGGTGGAGACAGGTGACAGGATGCCGCTGGCCTGTGGGAATGGCTTTCTGAAGTGCCCCTTGTCTGTGGGGCACAATCCACTCTATCATGTGGCCTACCCTGTGCTTGTCTTTCAGAATTACAGTTATTAAAATAGTATGTGCAGGCAAGAACTGGTCACAAACCAGTCAAAGAAGCAAATCAGGAGGCCAAAAATAGACTTTAGTGTATCTGGCATTTGGTGATATGAGTGCAGAAAAGACATGGTGTTTGATTAATGATGGTAGTACCCCTGGCTGACCTTCCGGAAAAGGTAATGCCGACTCTCTGCCTTACTCTTTACAACAATGTCAGTCAGATCAAAACATGTTAATGTCTCTAAGATACTCAGGTATGGAAAATTTTAGACACAGAACAGTAGTCACAGTAGTGTAATAAACCCCCAAGTCCAGCTTCACCAGTTATTGGCCAGTTATAGCCAGTCTTCCTTCATCTGTGCCCACACTCATTTCCCTTTTCCTTCATTTTTTGGAAGCAAGTCTCTAAAAGATAGGTGCTCTTTATCCCCATAATGTTGATACCCTTATCACATTTTAAAATAGTGTTGATTCCTTAATATCATCAAATAATGTTCATATCTCCTATATCTGTCTCTCTCTTTAGCTGTTTAGTTTGTTTGAATCAGGGTACAAATAAGATCTATACTTTGTGACTTGTTTATGTGTCTCTTAAGTCTCTGTTAATCTATAGTGCCCCACCCCAAAACTCTTATTTTACTACAGTTTACTTGTTGGACATTTCCTTCTTGAGACCTCCAAGATGCCCAGCTTCTTTTTAGTGGAAAGTGGTATTTCAAGACCACTGTCTCAGAGCTAGAGGTGCTCACTGATACTGGGTTGGTCATTGTTTCCAGACACAAAGAAGAAATTTTTTTCAAGATAAAATGATCTTCTGTTTATATCGATACTTCCAGTTCACCTTCAAAACTGTAAAATGAAATTCTTTATTTTATTTTATTTTTTTTTTATTTTTTTTTTTTGAGACGGAGTTTCGCTCTTGTTACCCAGGCTGGAGTGCAATGGCACGATCTCGGCTCACCGCAACCTCCGCCTCCTGGGTTCAGGCAATTCTCCTGCCTCAGCCTCCTGAGTAGCTGGGATTACAGGCACGCGCCACCATGCCCAGCTAATGTTTTGTAGTTTTAGTAGAGACGGGGTTTCACCATGTTGACCAGGATGGTCTCGATCTCTTGACCTCGTGATCCACCCGCCTCGGCCTCCCAAAGTGCTGGGATTACAGGCTTGAGCCACCGCGCCCGGCTGTAAAATGAAATTCTTAGGTCTTATATCTGTACTTCCTTCTTCCTAACTTTAGAATCTTAGTTGTCAACAACTCCAGATATGATAGAATCTCACATAATGACTCACTTGCTTTATCCCACAATAGACACACAACAGTCTCAGAATAATAAGCCAGCACTGCCACTACCAGCATGAGGGTCATAAGCAATTTAAGGTGGGTTTGTTTTTGTTTTTGTGTTTTATTTTTTTGTGTCAGCTCAAAGCACTTAATGTAAGAAAATACTAGAAGAAAGAAGTACTGCAAGAAAACGGCCACATTGGAGTGGAAGGTTCTTTCTAAGCATGACCAAGAAGCCATCATTAGGGAGTTGCCCAAGACATGATTAATAAATTTGACCAAATTAAAAAGAAAAATCCCCTACAACAAAAAATGACCATAAGCAAAGTACAACCTCCGCAGACTCACACCTGAGTGTCTAAAGACGCCTCGTGCACCACCTGTCCTGAGCAGCTGTCCTGGGCCCTCCTGGTGCCCTGCAGGAGTGTGTTGACCTTCCATGGTGTGGAGCTGTTTGCTGTCTTTACAGATGAAAACACTGCAGCCAAGTTGAGTTTCTCCTCTGAAATCGTAGTGGAGGGTAGCCGACCGGTGGCCTGGGCCCATTGTGCTGACTTCATAGCCATTCTTCTTGCAAGGAGGTAGTAGGATGGCCACTCACTGTTGGGGCTTCAAGAGCTTTAGCCACTAGGCAGATGTCTAGCTCGTCGAAGCTGATGAGAGCACCTGGCCCAGCTGAACCTGCCTCATTCTGCCCTTCCCTATAGAAGCTCCCACAACTCAGGAGCTATGAAGGGTTCATTTTCTCCATAAGCATGTGTGCTCCAAATCCAGAGGGGCAGGGCTGTCAGTGTTCCCTCCCTCACTTCATTCTTGGGTTGTCAAAGTGATGGTCCCTCTGTGTCTGCCGGATCACCTGCTTCCTCTGTGTTCAGCCCGTGCTCCATAGCCCTCACTGTGTGGAACTCCATGTGAGTCTTTCTCCCAGCATACTGCAGGTCACTGAAGGAAAGACACTGTCCCTGGCGTAGAATGGGTTTAGTATCCATGCAACAAGCAGCGAGGTGATTCCTGTACGATTCTGTGTTGAATGGTGTGAGGAGACGGATCATTTGGCTTATGCTAACATAGAAGGTCTAATTCAAGAATGACTACCATCTTACACTTTCTAGAAGTCTGTTACTTAAAATATTTTCTTTTTCCTAGGTGATATCCGACATGCAACGCGTGTCCAGCAGACAGACGTGGCTGCGACACTAGCGATAGCACTTGGCTTGCCGATTCCAAAAGACAGCGTGGGGAGCCTTCTGTTCCCAGTTGTGGAAGGAAAACCCATGAGAGAGCAGTTGAGATTTTTACATTTGAATACGGTGCAGCTTAGCAAACTGTTGCAAGAAAATGTCCCGTCATACGAAAAAGGTCAGTCAGCAACTCGTTTCTAAACTGTCAGAGCTGTGTGCCTCCACAGAGCTAGTGTTTCTCCGATGTGTTTCTGTGGTATGCAGTTTGTCGCAGGAATGTTTTGCCGTCACCACTCTTCGATTATACAGATTGTGTTCCTGTTTTCTTAGAACTTGGCAACACCCTCAGATGCAGTTATCTAATTAAAGTTCTTTCATAAATTTATTCATTCAACAACTATTTACCAAGATCTTGTTATGAATGAGGGGCTGTTTCAGGCACTGGAGACAGAGCATTGAGCAGTATGAGGCTCAACCCTTGTGGAACCTTCTAGCGGAAGGAGAGAAAAGGAACAATGACAGATGCCCGGTGGTGATGAGTAACTTAGGAAAAGAGTCAACAGGCCTGGGGTGAGAAGTGAAGCAGGTGGGGGCCCCTGGCCATCTGGGAGGGCGCATTACAGGCTGTGGGAGCAGCAGACAGGGTCCTCCATGGGCGCACATTCAGGGAATGGTCAGAGCAGGGGCCGACGTGGGATGGGAGGGCAGAGGATGTGGCATCGAGATGCGAGGGCCTTCAGGCACTGGAGGGGCTTTCACCTTCATTCTGAGTGAAACGGGGAGCTACTACAGGGTTGGTGAGAGCCAGAAGTCTTCCACTTGCATTTTCAAAGGCTGTCTCGGGTATCCTCATGGAGGATTCTGCTTTGTGCTGTCAGAGGAGACTAGTCAGGAGGCAGCGGCTGTACTTCTGTGAGAGGTGAGGGTGGCCAGGGCCCAGGCAGTGGTGGTGGAGAGGTGCTTGCATTCTGGATATATTTTGAAGATCATGAAGACCGGACTTGCTCGTGTGCTGAGATACTAGGTATGAGCAGAGCAGAGGCATTAAGTAGGACTCCAGGGATTTCAGCTGAAAGCAAAAGAACAGAGTAGTCTTTTCCTCAGGAGGGCATGACTTAGAAGGACTAGGTCTGCAAGGCAGGTGCTCATGGATGGGAGTGTTGGTGTCCAGGAAGCATGTAAAGAAGTCATTTCAGGAAACAGCGTGTGGGCAGCTGCCTCAAAGGCTGGTATTATTGATTAAAATCAGGAATGGAGAACCGAGCTTTCGATCTGGCCACGTGGTGTGATGAATGGCTTTGTCAGATGGAGAGTGGGGGAGGGCCTGGCTGGTGCTAGGGCGGGCAAGAGCTGTAGGCAGCAGACACAGCAACTCTAATGGGAGTTGGAGGTGGAGTTGTCTGAGGTGGGTGTGGGGCCAAGAGAGGTGCCGGGGACAGCTGCAAGCTGGCAGGAAGGGTCCAGGAGAGGAACGTTTGTCTCCCTGGGACAGATAGTCGACTCTGACACAGCCACGTTCATCAGAGAATAATGTTTGGCACAGGGACTCCTTTGAGAGCCTGGAGGAAGTCGACTCCTATTTTGAGGCAGCTGTTAATGTGGTGTTGGCAGATTTCCCCACTCGAAGTAGCGGGATGCTATTACTACCAAATAGAGTGAACGCCCACAAGTTTTCGCTGAGATGTAAACCAGCCTCCTAGAGGCGCTTGTGGAAGACAAACCCTGCCAGCCAAGGAGTGGTTGGAAACCAGACGTGGCGAGTGGTGAGAGGCCCGACCAAGCACCTGCTCTCACCCCATGAGGTGGCCAGGTAGGGGACTTTGGGAACCGTGAGGCCTGGCCATACAGACATTTAGTCAAGACCAGGGACAACCGTGACTTGTACTTTTGTTTTTTTCTAAAATAGTATGAGTTTGGTAGCTTTCACATATTGCTTGTTTTGTGATCGTGTCCTTTCTTCTATGCTAAGAGCAGTAAAAACACCAACAAAATCAAAACAACAGTGGAAGGGTTATTTGCCTGTTTCAGAAGTAGCGGCTGGGGGGCATTGAGAACTGCAGAGGATGTGGGAGGAACCAGCTTGATAAATGAAGCAGGCGCCTCCCTTGACTGAAGGCACGGCCACCGCATCTGTGTTACCCCCTTGGCGGCTCATTGTCTACACCGTCGGGGGTCCTAAAACAAAATGGGGTACATGTTCTGACACTGAAATACATTTTAGAACCCACAGCCAGGCCCTATAGCCCTTTGGGGGCGTCCAGTCCGTTGGTGGCACCACAGCCAGGCCCTGCAGCCCTTACGTGATGTCCAGTCTGTGGGAGGCACCACAGCCACAGCCCTTCGGGGGTGTCTAGTCCGTGGGAAGCGCCACAGCCACAGCCCTTCTGGGGCGTCCAGTCCATGGGAGGCGCCACAGCCAGGCCCTGCAGCCCTTAGGTGATGTCCAGTCCGTGGGAGGTACCACAGCCACAGCCCTTCGGGGGCGTCTAGCCTGTGNTGGGAGGCGCCACAGCCAGGCCCTGCAGCCCTTAGGTGATGTCCAGTCCGTGGGAGGTACCACAGCCACAGCCCTTCGGGGGCGTCTAGCCTGTGGGAGGCGCCACAGCCAGGCCCTGCAGCCCTTAGGTGATGTCCAGTCTGTGGGAGACGCCACAGCCACAGCCCTTCGGGGGTGTCCAGTCCATGGGAGGTGCCACAGCCACAGCCCTTCGGGAGCGTCCAGTCCGTGGGAGGTGCCACAGCCAGGCCCTGCAGCCGTTCGGAGGCATCTAGTCCATGGGCAGTATCGTGCCCGCCCGGCTCTCTGTATAGTGGGACCGGCTTTTGCTTGCCTCTGGACTTTTGCACATGCTGTTCCCATCAACTCGGTGCTCTCCCTCCAGTAGTTTGCCTGGTGAATTCCCGGGCACCCTTTACATTTCAGGGTAAGCGAGGCCATCCTGATGTTTACGGGCCCATTCCCAATCTGGAATCAGTTCCTCCCCATTACCAAAAATCCCTCACTGGTACCCTCTACTTTTCCTTCATAGGAAACTTCTAATTACAAATGTAATGCAGTCATAGTAATTACATGTGTGTGTGCACACGTGCCTGTGAGTCCTACTGGCTCCAAGCCCCATCGGGCAGGGATTGCGCCTGCCTGCTCGCCATGGTGTGTCTTTCCCTTGGCACAGCGCCTGGCATGTAGTCCATGATCCGTGGATATTTGCTTCTCTGCATGCACAGATGCACCCCCCATAGCTCTGCAACTTCCTGATAGAGAGGCAGTGGGGTGTAGACACAGGTACCCTTGTCTCTGTAACCCTGGGGTGGTGGGGTGTGGACCCAGGCATCCCCCACTCCAGGGTGGTGGGTGTAGCAGTGAAGGGTGCCAGCCCTGGAACCACACTGCCTGAGTTTCGTTTGCAGCTTTTACTCACTGGCTCTGTGGCCTGGGTATGTGACTCCGCCTCTATGTCTCAGTTGCCTCCTCTGGAGAACAGTTACGATGCTCATCCCTGCCTCTTAGGGTCACTAGGGAGGTGAAACGAGTGAGCCCTGTAGAGTGTGCTAGCCACTGGCACCTGGTGCAGGTTCACACTCAGGGACCTGGTACCAGCAGCAGTGGGGTGGGCCTGCAGGCATATGGGTTCACACTTAGGACTGGTGCCGGCAGCAGTGGGGTGGGCCTGCAGGCGTATGGGTTCACGCTCAGGGACCTGGTGCCAGCAGCAGTGGAGTAGGCCTGCAGGCGTATGAGTTCATGCTCAGGGACCTCGTGCCAGCAGCATTAGGTGGGCCTGCAGGCGTATGAGTTCATGCTCAGGGACCTGGTGCCGGCAGCGGTGGGGTGGGCCTGCAGGCGTATGGGTTCACGCTCAGGGACCTAGTGTCACAGCGACCTGGACCTCAGTGCCTCAAGCTCCTGTGGAGCTCTTTGCAGTGATGACCAAAGGCCTAGGGCATGCAGGGCTGCAGGGTGGGGTGAGCCTGCCAAGAGGCACAGCTGAGACCCTCCTTGGCATGGCTCTTCTGGAGCAGGAAGTGCATATCAAACCCTGGGGGTCTCGAGAAGCAAGTTCTTGCTTTGCAGACCAGTCTAATCACAAGAGGGTGTGGTCCAGGCAGAGCCTCACGCATCAGCCACTCTGGAAAGCAAGAACATCAGCTGTGCCCATGAGCAGCATGGCACTGTGGTCTAAAAGCAAGTGCCATAGCAGGGGGGCAGGGCTCCATCCAGAGGCAGGGTGTCCATGCTCCCAGCAAAGCTCGCCCTTGTGAGCAGAGAGGGCTGGAAACTGCTCTCCCTTTCCAAAGAAGACATGAGGAAGGGCCCAGACTGCGGAACGGGGGATGTTAGAGCTTGGGAAGGGCAGTCTGCACTGGGGAAGTGCGTGAGGCGGAAAGGGGTCAGGCCACTGCCTGCCCAGGCCCCAAACAGTGCTATAAGGGTGAGAAAGATTCTACAAAACTTGACTGTTCACATAATGCATTTCAGAATTGCTTTTATATTGCATGTTGACAAGAGGGAGAGAGTGGAAGGAGGGAACAGGGAGGAAGAAGTAAGAGCAATGAGACCAGGCAGCACAGGGGGTGGTCACCGTCGTCTGTGGGGTGTGTGCCAAGGACTGAGGCCTGTATTGCCGGAGGGTGGATGGATGCGCGTTGGCAGCTTCCCCGGCTTTACGGGGAGCGTTGCGCACCCCCCATTCCTTAATGAAGGAATGGTTCATCTTCATTAAGTGTCAGGTCCAAAAAGTGATGGCTTTGCCATGTGCCATGAATAAATGAATACTTTGAGATTATGCGTGTATATATATGTCCACGGTATGTGTGCACATGTAACCTTTCTGTCTTCTTAATAGATCCTGGATTTGAGCAGTTTAAAATGTCAGAAAGATTGCATGGGAACTGGATCAGACTGTACTTGGAGGAGAAGCATTCAGAAGTCCTGCTGAACCTGGGCTCCAAGGTTCTCAGGCAGTACCTGGATGCCCTGAAGACGCTGAGCTTGTCCCTGAGCACACAAGTGGCTCAGTACGACATGTACTCGATGATGGTGGGAACGGTCGTGGTCTTGGAGGTACAGATGCTCACACAGTCATGGCTCAGGTGTTGCATTGATTTGATAACTCAGCCAAATAGTTACAGTTTTAAAGACATAGATTGGTGTTACTAAAAATGGGAAAACGTTGATTTTCTTGTTTAACTCTTTCATGGTGTGTCCTGATTTGTGATAAGACACAGAGTGTTGTCAGGTGTCAGTTGGCCTCACTCAGTATTGCTACAGGTGGTAAAAAAATTCATGCCATGCATTTTGGGGCAGTTCATTAGGAGTAATCTTTTCCTGAGCTTTTTTTTCTGTTTTTACTGTTGGACAGCTGACAGAAGAGCAGGAGCTGGGTTTATTTTTATTTATTTATTTTTTTGAGACGGAGTTTCGCTCTTGTTACCCAGGCTGGAGTGCAATGGTGCGATCTCGGCTCACCGCAACCTCCGCCTCCTGGGTTCAGGCAATTCTCCTGCCTCAGCCTCCTCAGTAGCTGGGACTACAGGCACGCGCCACCATGCCCAGCTAATTTTTTGTATTTTTAGTAGAGACGGGGTTTCACCATGTTGACCAGGATGGTCTCGATCTCTTGACCTCGTGATCCACCCGCCTCGGCCTCCCAAAGTGCTGGGATTACAGGCTTGAGCCACCGCGCCCGGCCACTGGGCTTATTTTTAAGTGGGTTTCTCCAAGCCCAGCAGTCTGTGGACGCTGCTGCTGCTTCTCTGTTCCAGGTTCTCACCCTGCTCCTGCTCAGCATCCCACAGGCACTGCACAGAAAGGCTGAACTGGAAGTCCCACTGTCATCTCCTGGATTTTCTCTGCTCTTTTATTTGGTGATCCTGGTTCTTTCGGCCATTCACGTCATTGTGTGCACCTCAGCCGAGAGCTCATGCTACTTCTGTGGCCTCTCGTGGCTGGCGGCAGGTGGAGTGATGGTGCTGGCCTCGGTGCTGCTCTGTGTGATTGTGTCCGTTCTGACCAACGTGCTCGTGGGTGGAAGACCCCAAAGGAAGGTATGTACAGTTGGTTCCTGGGAACGTGACATGGTCCTTCTGCTCAGGCTGTTCTTGTTACTTCAGGCTGCCTTTCATTTACCAGACATTGGTTGAATACCTGGTGTGTGCCAAGTGCTGGCAGTGCCCTTGAAAGGGGATGGCAGGGAGGACTTGGGGCAGCTTATCCCAGGCCCCTGGGTGTCATTCAGATCTGTGCCATTGGGGCAGACGCCTTCATTCTTGGCTGGAAAGAGAGGTTCCTGCAACTGTTGCAAAGGTGATTGGGAAGAGCTGCTGGTCACAGAGGAATGAGCCCCTCACTGAGGGGGTGTGTGAATCAGACAGCCTCCCAGCAGAGGTGTGGGAGCTGCAGCCCAGGGAAGAAGAGACAGTCAGCCTGGACACGCAGGAGGGTCCAGAAGGAGACTTGATCGCCCCACTCGTCCTGCTGTCTCCAGAATCCATCCTGCCTCATCAAGTCCAGATTTCTTTCCAAGGTTGACGTTTTCTGCTGGAATTCTTAGTCTTTGGCCTGGGACACCTTCATTCATTATCTGGGGAGTAATGGCGAGGCAGTGAAGAAGAGGTGGATAGCCGCACACAGATCCACAGAGCCCAGGATCCGGGGACCGACAGTAGTGACAGCAGGCCTGTGAGCCCCACCGCAACCCTGTGCAGCCCCCATCCCCGCTTGCCTTGAGCTGTCAGAGGCCCGTGCTGAGTGTCTGACCAACCCCGACCCTGGGCAGCCCCCATCCCCTCTTGCCTTGAGCTGTCAGAGGCCCGTGCTGAGTGTCTGGCCAACCCCGACCCTGGCAGCCCCCATCCCCTCTTGCCTTGAGCTGTCAGAGGCCCGTGCTGAGTGTCTGACCAACCCCTACCCTGGCAGCCCCCATCCCCTCTTGCCTTGAGCTGTCAGAGGCCCGTGCTGAGTGTCTGGCCGAGACACTCACATCAGGCCACAGGCTCCCTCGGAGCCAGGATGATCTGTGCCCACGTTTGCACCTCAGGCCTATCTGGGCTCATGCTCTCTCTCCCGCTATTGAATTAATACCTAGCTGCAGGCAACAAATAGTTATCAAAAGAATAAATGTCAATAATTGAGTCCTCTTCTTTAATTTTGACTGCTTTAAGTTAGTATATTTAAGGGATAGTACTGCTAACTTAGTCTTTTCAACAGAATTAACCATTTTAGTGGAAACTTTCTGGATTTCTGGAATATTCATGGAGAAATTTGAGGTCTGATTTGGTGGGAGGTCTGATTTCTTGCGGTTCTTTGGTTTCAAGAAGCAGGAACTGGCGACGCCCATCTGAAGACCTAGGCTCTTCAAGAGCATAGAAGCGGGAGTATGGAGGGCCAGGGCCAGGAGCCTCTGGGCAAGCTCTTTGGGCTCCATCACTGCCCAGAGGGTTCAGACCATTTCCAGTCTTTGTCACTTGGCTTGGGATTTGCAGTCCAGTGTGAGAACAGCTGGCTGACCATGCTGTGTCCACGTCCCCTTGTCTGGGGTGAGGGCACCTCAGCTCCCGCAGGCTGTGTCCTGGGCGGAGGGGCTGTCCCCAGGCTGTGTCCCAAGGGGAGAGTCCTGTCCCCTTGTCTGGGGTGAGGGCACCTCTGCTCCCGCAGGCTGTGTCCTGGGTGGAGGGGCTGTCCCCAGGCCGTGTCCCAAGGGGAGGGTCCTGTCCCCTTGTCTGGGGTGAGGGTACCTCTGCTCCCGCAGGCTGTGTCCTGGGCGGAGGGGCTGTCCCCAGGCTGTGTCCCAAGGGGAGG
>NW_016107432.1:2406395-2435978 GCF_001604975.1 Cebus imitator
TTGTCAGACTGTCTCTTACAAAATACACTTTCCCTTTTACAGAAACCCATTCATCCCAGCTCAAGGTGGTCAGAGCTAGACCTTCTTATTCTGTTAGGGACGGTGGGCCACGTCTTGAGCCTGGGTGCCAGCAGCTTCGTGGAGGAGGAGCACCAGACCTGGTACTTCCTTGTAAATACCCTGTGTCTAGCCCTGAGCCAAGAAACCTACAGAAACTACTTTCTGGGAGATGACAGTGAGCCTCAGTGTGGCCTCCATGTGGAACAAGGGCTCGACAGGGTGGCAGCAGCGTGGCAGGGTGGGCCTGGCTGTGACGTGCTGGAGCGAGGCAAAGGCCATGGCAGCCCCTCTCCCTCCGAAGTGCTCCAAGGCAGCGAGAAGTGGATGGTGCTGGCCAGTCCGTGGCTCATACTGGCCTGCTGCCGGCTACTGCGCTCCCTAAACCAGACAGGTGTGCAGTGGGCCCACCGGCCCGACCTCGGCCACTGGCTTACCAGGTGAGAGCAAGGGCCCATGGCCACGGGCCAGACTTTCTACAGCTGACTGGTCACCTGCCAAGCTCTTCTTTTTCTAAATTGAGGCCATTTTTCATGTTAAGAATGGAAAGTATTTGAGCTCTGAAGAAATGGGAAAATATACTAAAACCCGCGAATCAGTGTTGAAAGGAGAATTTATTTGGGGGCTAGCCTAATAGGTTTGATTTATTAGTGCTGAACCACTGTAACTGTTCATGATTGAAACTTGTAAATGTTTCAATGATCATTATATAGTAAAGCTGTCAATTGGGGGTCAGGCTTGCTCTGGATGCCCTGTCCGTGCCCGGGCTCTGTGCCCCTGTGCACCGTGCCCCCGCCCATCACTTAGCGTCTCCCTGTGTCAGGACGTTCCTGCATTGCTACAAAGAAATACCTGAGGCTGGGTCATTTATGAGGAAAAGAGGTTCACTTTGGCTCTCAGCTCTATAGGAGGCACGGCATCGGCATCTGCTCCTGGAGAGGCCTCAGGAAACTGAGTCATGGCAGAGGGCAGAGCGGGAGCCAGCACATCGTAGTCAGGGCAGGAGCAAGCGAGGGTTAGGGGAGGCGTCAGGCGCTGTTAGACACCAGCTGTGTCGTAAACTACCAGAGTGAGAAGGCACTGATTACCGCGAAGGTGGCACCAAGCCATTTATGAGGGATCTGCCCCCATGACCGGCTCACCTCCAACACTGGAGGTCCAATTTCTTTTTGTTTTTTGAAACAGAGTTTCGCTGTGTCGCCCAGGATGGAGTGCAGCAGCACAATCTCTGCTCACTGCAGCCAAACTCTGCCCTCCCAGTTCCAAGCGGTTCTTCTGCCTCAGCCTCCCAAGTAGCTGGGACTACAGGCGCCCACCACCATGCCTGGCTAATTTTTGTGGTTTTAGTGGAGATGGGGTGTCACCATGTTGGCTGGGCTAGTCTCAAACCCCTGACCTCAAGTGATCCACCCACCTTGGCCTCTCAAAGTGCTGGGATTATAGGTGTGAGCCACTGCACCTGGCCTGAAGGTCCAAATTCACTGTGAGATTTGCAGCGGACAAACATCTAAACCATGTCACTTCCCCAGACCCATATCCCACTGCTGATGCTCCCCAGGCAGCAGGAGGGAGGGTCAGCCAGGCGAGGTGGACACAGCCTCTGTGGCCCAGTTTTGCCCTTGGCTCCCCTCCGTCCTCCTCTCCATCCCCCCTTTTCTCTCTCATCCTGAAGGGACAGAGCTGTGTGGGGGAATCTTCAGCCACCTCCTGAGCCTTTCACTGATAACTGGAAAACCGCCAGGAAAGTACAGCAAATCACGTAGCAAATCATTTCCAGCAAGGCTTGAAATAAGTAGAAGAAACTAGGACAGGAAAATAATTAAGATTTGCCTAGGCTTTAAATTTTAATTGTCTGGCAGTGAAGACTTAGGAAAACTGAAGTAAAAGAACAGCAGAATTCAACAGTATCTATGGTGAGAGTAACAGACAAGGGTTGTGGTCTTATCACTGCAGAGACTCCTGTAAGAAATGCCTGCAGAAGGAAAAGAGAAGTGCCCAGTCCTAATAATGAGGGGACTTCAGTTGAGTGACAGGGTGGAACGTCATACCTGTTGAGGCAGAGAAACAGAACTGAATGACGAGACTCAGTCTTGGTGAGCACAGGAGGATTCCTGGGCCCTCAGTAGCGGCACAGTTCTTTCGGAAGATACTCGTACATTTACATCAGAAGCTGCGAAATTACAGGTTCTTCTAATTAAGTAATTCTTGTGGGAGGCTAAGCATTGGCTAAATTACTAAAGCCTTGGTAACCCAGGTCATCACAGGTCGTGTTCTTCAGGTGTCTGCCTGCTGTGTGCCCACACTTTCCTTTTCAGAGCAACCCTGGAGGGAGGACTTTGGTTGTTCCCCGCTCCAGAGGTGAGGAAGCGGAGGGGAACGGGCTGGTGGGAGGTTGTGCTGGGCGCACCAGCATCAGAGTCACAGCCTGGCATGTAGCACAGCCAGGGGTGTCATGGAGCTCCGTGTCCCAGAATAGCACTGTTGACACCTCATTTCTTTCTTTTCTGGAAAATTAAAGCATTAGGAGAGGATTGGCTTCTTTCCACCCTAGATGCAGGAACCCCACCTTACCCAGTTTTACTTACCCGAGATCAACCATCCTCTGAAAATATTACAGTATTTTGAGACAGCCAACATTCATATAACTTCTATGACAGTAACAATTATATGGTTATAATTGTTCTACTTTATTATTATAAAAATCCAGAAGATTGTGTAAAAACATGTGCCATCTCAAAAGCAACAATATACAAACACCCAGGTGCCCCCTCCCAGGTGAGGCTCAGGGCCCTGTGTGGCCCCAGTCTCCCCCTCCCATCCTGGGAGGCTTTGAAGTGGGAGTTACAGTGAATGAAACAGAAGGGAGCCTGGCTTTCACCGCCCTCACACTCAGGCCAGGGCTGGCTGGTGCTGCACTACCGGGACACAGTCAGGGCTTCAGTCCCTGCCCTCTGGAGAGCTGTCAACCTCTGCACAATCTCCTCACCCAGGAGTGGGTGACAGCAAACCCCGTGAGAGGCCAGGTGGGTCCAGGGTTGGATTGTGCATTACTGAGTTAATGGGAGAAGGCGGGAGAGAGGACATGAGCGGGCTGCATGCTGGTGGAGGCAGGGCTGCCCCCGGAGAGGGTACCAGGAGACAGAAGGCTTCTTCTGTCTGTCACTGCTTGGCCTCTGGACATCCGGATCTGATGATGGGAGACCCATTTGTGAATGAGAAGTGAGAGTTCAAGTTGACTTTTTTTTTTTTTTTTAATAAGATGTCTCACCGTGTGGCCCAGGCTGGTCTCAAACACCTGGCCTCAAGTGATCCTCCCACCCTGGCATCCTAAAGTGCTGAGATTGCAGGTGTGAGCCACCACACCCCACTGAGGTTGACCATCTTTTATTTGTTATATTTTAAGAACCTTTGTGGCTGGGCGTGGTGGCTCATGCCTGTAATCCCAGCACTTTGGGAGGCCGAGGCAGGTGGATCACAAGGTCAGGAGTTCGAGAACAGCCTGGCCAACAGAGTGAAACCCCATCTCCACTAAAATTACAATAAATTAGCTGGGCATGGTGGTAGCCGCCTGTAATCCCAGCTATTTGAGAGGCTGAAGCAGGAGAATCACTTGAACCCGGGAGGCAGAGGTTGCAGTGAGCTGAGATCATGCCATTAAATTCCATCTCAAAAAAAAAAGAACCTTTGAAAATAAAAATCGATGATATCATTTAATTTTTGGGTTTTGGGAAAATCAGCTATTTTTAATATAGTTCTTTGGAAGCCACTGGGTGTAGATTGATCTCATCGCTGTTTGGTGGTAATGTTGGCACTTTCCATTTCATTTCAGCTCTGATCACAAAGCCGAGCTCTCTGTCCTGGCTGCCGTCTCCCTCCTCGTCGTTTTTGTGTTGGTGCAGAGGGGGTGCTCTCCTGTGTCCAAGGCTGCCCTGGCACTGGGGCTGCTGGGCGTCTACTGCTACCGGGCGGCCATCGGAAGTGTACGGTTTCCCTGGCAGCAGGACAGCAAGGACATTTCCAAGTAAGTGCGTGGGTGTCACGGGTGCTCATAGATCCACTCTGATCTTGTGTTTTTTTTTGAGACGAAGTCTCGCTCTGTTGCCCAGGCTGCAGTGCACTGGCGCGATCTCGGCTCACTGCAACCTACTCCTCCTGGGTTCAAGCGATTCTCCTGCCTCAGCCTCCTGAGTAGCTGGGGTTACAGGTACGCGCCACCACACCCGGCTAATTATTTTATTTTTAGTAGAGACGGGGTTTCACCATGTTAGCCAGGATGGTCTTGATCTCCTGACCTCATGATCCACCCTCCTCAGCCTTCCAAAATGCTGGGATTACATGCGTGAGCCACCATACCCAGCCCCCGCTTTAATCTTTTATCATCTGAGAAGACCATATCAGTCTTCAGAGCACTGGAGTTCGGTGTCTGTGATCATGTCAACAGCTACTGGAGTGTTAACCAAGAAAACTTCAACCAGCCTCGTTGTTAGCACTTTTTATGTTTTACGTTTAGGAGAGAAATCACTTGGAAGTAAGATTTTTTAAATTCAAAATAAAACCTCCAGGGTGTGTGATTGGACAGACAGATGCGTATGAATCAGTTTCTAAGTTAGTGGCAACACATGGTTACCAGGGTTCCGTTTTCCTGGTCAGGGTGTGATTGGTGATAAGGATGACATGGATGTTTCCTAGCATTTGGGAAATGAAGCTTGTTGGAAAATCAGACTGTCCCTATAATTTATAACAAGCTCCCTTAAGGGACAGGAGCTCTCACTGATTGGTGGGCGGGCTCCGTCAGGAGTACCATTTTCTTCATGTCAAAGCAGCCGCTTTTCTGGTTTTAATGGCGATATGGTGAAACAGGCTCCTCTCACTCCTCAGGAGTAGGATGAGCAGAAGCCGCTTGTAAAATGTGGCTGACCCTGTATTTAAATGTAAATAGCTGGCTCTATTTAAATTTGTCTCGAGAGTATAAGCAGAGGCGGGAGCCTGGGGTGGGACACAGGCACACCCAGCTGAAGTGTCCTTCACACTTGCGAACAGGAACAAGCAGGATGATTACCAGCAACAATACAGTGACCCTCTGAGTGAGGTGAGAGCTCTGTCGAGTCTTCTGGCTGTCAGGCAGCCTGTTGTCACAGAACAGAGAAGCATGTTGTGGAACAGTGGGATGTAGAACAATAGTATGACCCCAGCTTACTGTGTTCCTGTTCTGTTTTTTCACATTTATATGAAAGACTGCATACTTAAAATGCTAGTGATTATATTTAGGACCTGAAATCATAGATTGTGGTCTTGCTTTTTACTTATTTTTGTATCTTAGTGATGTCTAGAGTTAACAAGTGTTGCTTTTCTAATCAGAGCAAAAATCAAGGTGAGTAATAAGGGCTATGGCCAGCCTGGGGGGTGGCCATGGGGCTCTGGGGGCCCTCCTGGAAATGACTCGTGGCTGAGTGGGAAGTGAGGGTTGGGGGTCAGGGTGAGCTGAGGCCTGGCTGCGGCAATGGCAGTGTGGCAGACCTTCACCCGAGCCTGGGGCCCAGTGGGGAGAGGGTGCTGAGGAGCAGGTGCCAGGGGTATTCTGTGGAATCTGAGACTTTGGGCTCATCCAAATGGATGCTACGTTTGGGGGTGCTTGTTTAAGGTGCAGTGTATGAATAAATGCATTTCCTCACAGATCTATACATTGAATTTCAGCAGCACTCCTCTCAAGACTTGGCCCTCTTCCCTTCCCTGGCCTGCTTCCTGCAGCACATCCTTTGCTAGGGTCCAGAACTAGCCAGTATGGCTTTTCTTTCCACATGCACTGCCTGGTCCACCTTCTTCTGGTAAAATGCCTGCGTCCTTTGTCCCCATCTGTCCGGATTGTAAGTAGGTCCTGGCTGTGGATGCATCCTGGCTCTAGATCATTGTAACAGCTGCCTCTCTCCTGTCAGTCCCCTGGGCCCTGCTGTCCACTGAGAGTCTGAAATCCTTCGCACTCAGTTCCTGACCTTTCTCCACTCAGAAGCCCAGGCATGGCTGGAGTGGAGGTGGAGGCGGGGTGGGCCTGAATGAGCAGGGTCAGGCGCTGCCCAGCCAGGGCAGGAGGAGGACCCACCAAACACCCTGGTTGAGCAGGGTCAGGCGCTGCCCAGCCAGGGGAGGAAAAGGACCCACCAAAGACCCAAGATGAGCAGGGTCGGGCACTGCCCTGCCAGGGGAGGAGGAGGACTCACCGAAGCCTCTGGATAATGCCCCTCCTGCTCATCACCCTGCCTGCCCTGGCATGCTTTCTTGACAGAAACCAGTCCCTTTTCTTCTATGAAACTTCTCCAGTGATTGTGACCTTTGCTGGTTTCTCCCTTCTTTGAGTGCAGAGGGGTCTATAATTCACTCTCAACTTAGCACACACCTTGGCCTGTGGGGGTTGCCAGGTACCTGACCCTAGCTCCTCAGCCAGGATGTGGGCCCCTAGAGGCGGGCCACACTGCCAGGCATGTGGTATACAGTGCACAGACTGTTTGAATTACACTGGTCAGTTTCTTAATGCACAAAGCTTTCTAGGAAGATCTGTTATTGGAAAATTCAGTTTTCACAACATTATTATATTGACATAAAACATTTATGATTATTTTAAATGATCGGCTTTTGCAGTATATATAAAGTATTTCATTTACAAAATTTATTTAAAATATTATGTTTCAGGAACATACATATTTTGTTAGATGACATTTTTTGGTAATTGTCTCCTTTACAGATAACTATCATAATAGTACTTAATGTTTACTGAGCTAACTGTGTCCCAAACACTGCCTGCATTCCCTTGTTTAATTCCTAGGATGACCTTGTGAGATGTAGAACCATTTTCCCTTCATTTAACAAATAGCAAAGCTGAGGGTCAGAAGTCTTGACTGACACGCCCTGAGCAGGAGAGCTAGCCACAGCAGAGCCCGGTCTGAGCAGAGCTCTGCCTTTCTTCAGAGTCCGTGGGATGGACGACAGGACCATTGCATGGACGTGTACCTGTAAACATGCAGGCGCTTATTTACCTATGACCGTGCACAGACGTGTGTGTGTAAACGTGCAGGCGCTTATTTACCTATGACCGTGCACGGACGTGTGCCTGTAAACGTGCAGGCGCTTATATATCTATGACCGTGCATGGACATGTACCTGTAAACGTGCAGGCGCTTATTTACCTATGACCGTGCACGGACATGTGCGTGTAAACGGGCAGGCGCTTATTTACCTATGACCGTGCACGGACGTGTGCCTGTAAACGTGCAGGCGCTTACCTATGACTGTGCATTTGTGTGTACCTGTAAATATGCAAATGCTCTGTTGTACAATTCACATTTATGAACTTACAACAGTTTCTTAGAGTTGACTCTTACACTAGTGCATTGGGTTTTTTTAATTAACTGTGCAAAGCAGGCAGGCCGTGAGGCATCGCATGGGTGTTGCCACCAGGTGATCCTTGAGCCAAAGGAGCAAGATTTCCCTGAAGCCAACCCCGGCAGAAGAGTGTGCACTGTGCACGAGGACACACCTGTTGGCCTTTGGCAGTGGCTCCTCAGGGCTGCTGTGCAGAGGAGCCTTGCCCTGCCTTGACGGGCCCTGGCAGTTAGGGAGGGTGCTGTGGCTCCTTCAGCCAGTAATGTTGGTACATTGACTGGTTCCTTAGGTAGACAGGTGTGTTTTTCATGGGGAAATGGTTTTGAGTTTTTCTGGCTGGTGCTAATGAATCTAACTTGTGCTTTTTTTTAGGGGTATTATTGAAGCTCGTTTTGTGTATGTCTTTGTTCTTGGCATTCTGTTCACGGGCACCAAAGACTTACTTAAATCTCAAGTTGTTGCCGCAGACTTCAAAATCAAGACTGTAGGTTTATGGGAGATCTATAGTGGATTGGTTCTCCTGGCAGCCTTGCTCTTTAGACCACATAATCTTCCGGTCTTAGCATTTAGTCTCTTGATTCAGACTCTGATGACTAAATTCATCTGGAAGCCTCTGAGACACGACGCAGCCGAGATTACTGTAATGCATTATTGGTTCGGTCAAGCATTCTTCTATTTTCAGGTAGGTTTTCATTATCATCGTGGGTAGAAGACTTAACTTTTTACCTATCATTTATTTTAAATGTTTCTTTGAGAAAATTTTGCTGTAAGTTGGAAAGTTCCAGTGTTTGTTTAGTGAAAGAACTGTCAGTATGGCGAGGTGAATTATGCTGAACTCTCGTATGTGTTTTATGAGATTAGGCACGGTTGTTGAAGACAGACGCCCCAGGTATGGGTGTGTGGGTGCGTAAGACACCAGACTGCTGCTCTGCGGGGCCAGGCCTAGGTTTATCTCAGCAGTTCAGGGAGCACAGATGTCAAGTTTTTCACTTGCCTAATTGATGAATATAATGTTCTCATTCATCCTCTTTGTCCCTGGTGTCAGGGCTGTCTGTACTGGGGCCATTGCTGCCCACGTGGTTGTTAGCTCCCTGAGGCCTGGTGGGTCACTGGGGCTTCTGGCCAGTGTTTAAAGACCCGTCCCAGACAAGCCCAAACCATTGAGTCAGGAAGAGACATAGACAGACAGGCAGACAGGGCCTCAGAAGGACCCAGTCTCATCCAGCCTCCTGGCAACCTCAGGAAAGCGGGCACAGCTCACAGTGTGAGTGCCCTTGCTCATCTGTTGGCCCTCTACGTTTGGCCAGTCCCTGGGTCTCTACCTCCCTTTCCTCCCTGTTTAATGAAGATAATCATGAAGGACATCAGGACTGATGGGTTAAATGAAGTCATGCAGGTAAAGCTGCTGTGTGGCTACAGAAATGTCAGCATGGTTGGAACTCTGTGCCTGGCTGAACCTGCTCGAAGCCACAGTGGCCCCTAGGTGTCCTCCCCGCTCCTCCTATTGTGGCATCTGGGACTCTGTCCCCTCTCTGTGCCTGGCTGAACCTGCTCGGAGCCATAGTGGCCCCAGGTGTCCTCCCCCCTCCTCCTGTCATTGCATCTGGGACACTGTCCCTTCACCACTCTCCAGGGCCTCCTGCTGCTGCTGCTGCTGCCTATTTGCCTTCTCAGTCTCCCTGCACAAGGGCTTCCAAGCGGAGGAGCCACATGATCGGGGTGGCGCTGTCCAGGCTGCAAGTCCAGCGGGTCTCAGGGGAAGCAAAATCAAAGGGCTGGGGCTGGAGTAAGACAACAGGACTAGGAGTAAATTCACACCCACAAGATGCTGGGGAAGCAGCATCAACAGGATGTGGGACCCCCTGGGCCCACAGCTGTCTGCATGGAAAAGGAGGAAGGAGTGGGGTTTGACTGTTGAGTTTGCCATGCTGGTGAAACCCAGCCAGCGTTTTGTGGATGTGAACAGTTCTGGTTCTGGAGAGGGATCTTGTTTGGGCTTGATAGAGACATGTGCTGTCAGACTGTAGATGGCATGAGTTTCTGAGGCAAGGTCAGCATGACAGGCAAGTGACAGACCATCGGAGTCAGTAAAGATGGAGCATGGAGAGGCGGGGCCTGGGAAAGGAGAGGTGGGGCCTGGTAGTGGAGAGGCGGGATCTGGGAGTGGAGAGGCGGGGCCTGGGAAAGGAGAGGCGGGGCCTGGGAGTGGAGAGGCGGGATCTGGGAGTGGAGAGGCGGGGCCTGGGAGCGGAGAGGCGGGGCCTGGGAGCAAAGAGGCGGGGCCTGGGAGCGGAGAGGCGGGGCCTGGGAGCGGAGAGGTGGATCTGGGAGCGGAGAGGCGGGGCCTGGGAGTGGAGAGGCGGGATCTGGGAATGGAGAGGCGGGGCCTGGGAGCAGAGAGGCGGGGCCTGGGAGCGGAGAGGCGGGGCCTGGGAGCGGAGAGGTGGATCTGGGAGCGGAGAGGCGGGGCCTGGGAGCGGAGAGGCAGGGCCTGGAAGCGGAGAGACAGAGTCTTGAGGTGGAGAGGCGGGATCTCAGGAGACCCTTTTTTGGACAGGGAGTTACCCACCAGGGTTGGGCCAGGACCGGCCAGAATCTTGACAGATGAAGTTTGACCAGACCAAGTGAGTCCTCATGGTCTGATACATAAGCCAGATGTGAGTTACCAATCTGCATTGGGGCTGTGCTTCCCCGGCAGCTGGCCTGCCCTCCACCATGTAACTCATAGCGCCTCACTGTAGAAGGGACCTGGTCTTCAACCCAGCTACCTCCTTGGCTGGGCCCGGCAGCTGTGCCTCTCAGGGCCATATGTGTCCCCTCGGACAGGCATCCTTGAGGGGAGGTCCATGTGCCTGTCTTAAGAAAAGCTGATGGGCCTGGACAAAGGTCTAAAATGTGCTGCAGTTGGCCAGCTGTTCTGTGTGTGTGTGTCCTTCCTCAGAGGGGCCCCAGCTTCTGCCCAGTTGGCTCACATGCCCCTCCGCAGCCTGGGCACTGCAGGCAGGGGGAGCGGGTGCCACCCAGGCAAAGCCAGCTAGGTGGTCTGAAGGAGTGACTGGGCAGACCACACATGTGTCTGTGCCAGCGTGGTTATCTGGGCTGCATACAGATTTCATGCTAACATCACAGCTGTTGATGCCACATGTGAGGCCCATGTCTCATCTTCTGTATTCTCATCTCAGCTCTTCTGTCTTCCAGGGCAACTCCAACAACATTGCCACCGTGGACATCTCTGCAGGCTTTGTGGGTTTAGACACCTACGTGGAAATCCCAGCTGTGTTCCTGACAGCGTTTGGGACGTATGCAGGGCCTCTGCTCTGGGCCAGCCACTTAGTGCACTTCCTGAGCTCAGAAACACACAGGTGAGACGCCTCTCTTGTTCAGCAGTTCTGGGGACACGCTGCCTGGTTTTAAAGTTCATACATTGTTCCATATGCAAGGGGGTCTGAGCTCTGTGGGTCCAATAGTCTTTTCATTAGATTTCTTTTCCTTAAATAAGGAACAGTCCAAAGCTCAAGTGCCAGAGGCCAGTCCGAGGGGCCCATGGAGGGCCAGGCTCAGGTCTGATGTGGGGTCTTGCTGGGCTCCCCAGGTTATACCAGCACGTGGTTCCTAGAGACACAGGAAGGAAAATTCTTTTTCCAGCCTCCCTAGATTTTTTCTGCTTTCTGGTGGCCAGATTGAGGGCGGGTAGTTCTTCCTCTTTGGGGACATGAAGATAAAAGATGGCTCTGGGCCCCCAGAGACCCTGCTGGAGAGTGCAGGACCCTGGAGAGGGCTCCTGACCGTGCCTGGTCTGAGTCATCCTTGAGTAGCTGGGGGCATGTGCCTTCCACATGTAGGCTGATGAGTTGAGTTGGAAAAACGATGGAGGTGCACAGGCAAGTTCAGAGATGTGAGCCCTGCCCATGGCTGAGAAGTCCCTTCAAGCCGCATCTGGCCCACCCTCCATGCTGTCCTGCCTGGCCCATCTTCTTCCCTCCACCTAGCCTGAGGTCTCTCTCTGACACCCACCTTTCTCCTGGTGGCTTTGTGCACACGTTCCCCCGGGGGACATCAGGTCAAGGCTGCAGCTCTCCCTCCACACGTCTGTCCCATGGAGGCTTTGTGCACATGTTCCCCCAGGGGACCCCCAATCAAGGCTGCAGCCCTCCCTCCACACGCCTGTCTTCTCTGCAGCATTCCCACCACTGCACACCCGCAGCTTCCTCCTTGTGTGTTTCTATCTTGCTCCCCCAAGAAAAGAGGCTTCGTGAGGCAGGGGCTTCACCAGCTCTGTTCACCACAGCATCCTCAGTGTCTGGCCCTGGCAGAGTCAGGTGCTGAGTGGAGTGCGAGGAGGTTGATTCTGTACTTCCCAACCTGGTCTAGTGGAGTCCCCAGGGCCTGCAAAGTTATTTGACTCTTGGGTGCCTAGTTTTCCCATCTGTAAAATGGGAGTTGTCAATGGGGGGCACCTGGAAGCGCTTGAAGCCTTGGAGGGGCTGGTGGCTCCTGCGGCATCTGCCGGAGCGCCCTGTGCTCCACGCTTGTCCCTGCTGCCAGCCACAGTCACAAAGCCCCGCAGCGCCTGTGCTGAAATCACATGCTGTGGCACTGCCTCCTCCCCAGCAAGCGAGCGTCTGAGACACTAGTCCAGCCCCCGACACACGCTAGGTGGCTTCGGCTGGGTCAGCCAGAGCTTCTTGTGTGTCCTGTGCTGACAAGATGCCCAAGTCCTGCCGGGAGCCCCAGGTAGCGCGCCATGGCCTCTTGGTTGAGCAGTGAGGCTGGAGGGCTCCTGCTTCCTCCCATTACTGAACAGTCGCTCTTGCAGTGCTGACTGTTGAGCCCCATGCCACCCCTCCCAGGACAGGCCAAGGCTTTTCTTGCCGAGCTCTCGGTGACTCCACAGAGCACTCTGCACATTTCTGTGGCCCTGCTCTGCCCTCTGGCTTCTGCTCCACAGCCTCCTTCACCAGTTCATCCTCTCTGCCCCACCCAAATCCTTGCTGCATCTCACTCCCACTCCCCAGACCAGCTGCTAAGACCCAGGCCACAGGGACCCTTGCCCTTGCCTCCAGACCCAAATGCCCAGCCCCCTGTTGACTCTCTGCAGAGGTGTCCTCGGGCTGACGGGACTGAGGAGCCCTTCACAGGACATGCAGCGGGGCCCATGCACCCAGGTACACCCACCTGCCTCCCTGCCTTTGACCTTCTCCCACCCTGAAAGGAGCCTCTCGCTGCTCACCTTCTGTGTTGAGGCTCTCAGAGCATGAATACTTCTGAGCCAAAGGAACCATCCACCATGGTGGAAGTGCTCATGACCCACAAACTCGGTGAGCCCGGGCTGGACCCTCTCACTCCCTCACAGGTTTCCATAATGGGTCCAGGGGAGCACTGGCCTTGCTTCTGGGCAGCAGTGGTAGGCGTGTGCGTTCCCACAGCTGACGTGGAGCCATTCCAAGGTCAGAATCGCTTCCTGGCTAGACTGCAAGCTTCCTCAGGACGGGAATGCCTAAGATTCACCTGTGTTTTCTCCAGGTGCCTGTGGACACTTGACATGCCCACTTTGGGGCAGTCTGTGGACAGACCCTCTTAATTTACAGAAACCGCTGAACTCATGGTCAAGCAGAAAGCTGAGGTTCTGGGGGCAAAGCCCCCAACAGACCAGCCTGGGAGATGCCCCCGCATGGCAGGGCAGGGTGGGGCGGAGACGTCCTTCCAGACATCGATCCTGTGAGAAACAAGCATGTGCTGTGCGATCACCACTCAGCCACTTGCCTGTCCCTCTGCAGTTGATCTGAGACAGCTTTCTCTGACTTGGTTTGAGGCCAGCTGCGTGCTCACACTGGGCTTCTGGAAACAGGAGGCCCCATCCTCAGCCATCTAGGGTGGGCTGTCAGCACGTTGTGTGGTTAGGTGTCAGGACAAGCGGGTGTGAGTGCGTGGAGGCGCGTCCATCTCTGCCCTGGAGCATGCGTATGCCACAGCTGCACATGGAATGATCCAGCACCTTCTGCATGCACGACACACTTGCCAGCGGTCAGCTGGGTACTGAGGGCTGGAAGCACTGGCCCAGCTCTTCTCTCTGTAGATTCCACCATTGGCCTTGCAGCTGCCCTGATGCTCACAGGTTACAGTTTGATGGACTAGGCTACTTTTCGTCTCTTACGTAGCCAGGCACATTGGGAGGAAAAAACTCAAATGAAAGCATTTTTTTTTTTTTGACACAGTTTTGCTCTTGTTGCCCAGGCTGGAGTGTAGTGGAGCAATCTCAGCTCACTGCAGCCTCCACCTCCCAAGTTCATGTGATTCTTCTGCCTCAGCCTCCCGAGTAGCTGGGATTACAGGCATGCGCCACCACACCCAGCTAATTTTGTATTTTTAGTAGAGATGGCGGTTTCACCGTGTTGGCCAGGCTGGTCTCCAAGTCTGGAACTCAGGTGATCTGCCCATCTCGGCCTCCCAAAGTGTTGGGATCACAGGTGTGAGCCACCGTGCACAGACATGAAAGCATTTTTTTTTAAGTGAGGGGAAATCGTTTTGAACAGCTGGAGAGTATTGCTTATTATCCTTAGTCAAGGAGTGTTTCGCCTTCATTATATAACAGGTTTTTCTCCTTCCCTTTTGAAAGCTTAAAGCGTTAAGTTTTACTCATGGTTTCTTTTTTGTTTCAGTAGAGCAGGAAAACTATAACCAGGTCTGAATGGTAGACAGAGAAACTGTGTTTCCAGCAGGTGAAAAGTTTGGCCCTGAGTGATCGGTGACCCTCTGTTCCAGGGGCTGGCGTCAGGGCTGGCACCGCGGGCTGCCTGTTCCCTTCAGCGCAAGCGACTCTTTGCTGAGGTTTTGGGAACAGCAAGCCACTGGTGGGGTTGTTATGATCAGACCCAAGCCACCATCTTCTAGATGCGTAACACTAAAAACTGTTAAACTGAAGTCAAGGTAGTGCCATGTCAAAGCCACATCTTCCCACACGCTGTCTGGGTAGGACGGGGCATACCCCAGATGCCCGTTTTTGATTCCCAAGAGAGGGCAGTCACAGCCTTGGGACCCACGGCCCGTTTAGCCACAAAGCTTCCTGCCAAATATGTTCGCCTTCCTGGGTGTTGCTGTCACCAGCACGTGTCGAGGGCGACTTGGAGTCCGCCTCCCTGTGGGATCCCCGGCCTGTAGGGCCAGATACCAAGTGGTGACCAGTGGTACAGGTTCAGGGACCGGCCTAAGGAGCCTCGGTCTGGCAAGGAAAGCAGTGAAAGAAAACAGGCACTGGGGCCCCCACAGGGAGATCCTAGGGCCTGAGTATTGGACTGGAACACGTGGCAGGCTGAGGGAAGGAGTGGCCCACTGAGGCCTGAGATGGGGATCCGGTGAGGGGCTGAGGTAATGCCGTGGAGGGGGCAACCCGAGCTACCCACCAGAGACAGCTGCGGGTAGCACGAGGTACCGGGCACCTGTCCTTGGCCCTTTCCTGAACAGTGAGCACTGAAGCAGGAGCCGGCTACAGGATGCTCCCCAGGAGCACCTGGTGGAGCTGCTGGGCTGACAGGACTGAGGAGCCTTTCACAGGACACGCAGTGGGGCCCACACACCCAGGCACACTCACCTGCTGTCCTGCCTTAGAGCTTTTCCCACCCTAAGAGGAGCCCCTCGCTGCTCACCTCCTGTGTGAGGCTCTCACAGCATGAATGCCTCTCAACTGTCCAACATGGTCGAAGCCCTCACGCCCCACCTACATTGGACTATAGCAGTGCCTGGCTTTGGGTCAGCAGTACCCTAAGCATCTCTGCACACCAGCATGCTTGCAGGAGGGCCTGCGCAGGCAGCAGCGAAGTGGGACACAGACGGAATAGAGACCACAGGCAGATCAGCTCCACACTCACTGCAGCCTTTGAGAGGAGGCCTCAAAGGCAGAACTTAGAGTAGGATCCTGGAAAACCTGGCCTCTGAGGGTCTGGGGGCCGTCCCATGGGCCCTTTCTAACAGGACTTGATCAGAGGTCATGGATGGGGCATGGAAAGTGCCCAAATAATGGAATTTATAATTTTGAAGTCATCACAGACTCACGAGAAGTTGCTTTGAGGAAGATATATACGTGATGTATTGTGGATTGAAAAGCAGGGCAGTACATTAACATACTTCAAGGGATGGCTTTTTTTTTTGTTTTTAGACGGAGTTTCGCTCTTGTTGCCCAGGCTGGAGTGCAATGGTACGATCTCGGCTCACCGCAACCTCCGCCTCCTGGGTTCAGGCAATTCTCCTGCCTCAGCCTCCTGAGTAGCTGGGATTACAGGCACGTGCCACCATGCCCAGCTGATTTTTTGTATTTTTAGTAGAGACAGGGTTTCACCATGTTGACCAGGATGGTCTCAATCTCTTGACCTCGTGATCCACCCGCCTCGGCCTCCCAAAGTGCTGGGATTACAGGCTTGAGCCACCTCGCCCGGCCTCCCTTTTGTGATTTTCTATTCGTTGTTTGTATTTTATAATGCATGTGATATAGTAGCACATGGATATATAATTTTAAAATAACTGCAAAGTCTAGGGGTGTGTTTTTCAGAGGTGCTTTACAGACGACAGTGGCACTGCTGAGCAGCCGGGGCTGCAGCTCATGTCCCCTCAGGGGCTGCGGTGGATGGATACGCAGGCCTTTGCCCACCTCAGACCAACCACATCCAGGTTTCCATGGGGAGGGGCTCTAGAGTGGCACTTCTAGCACATACCGTAGGTGGTTTTTGCTTACAGTCAAGTTTTAGAAGCATTTCTGGAGAGCTCCAGGTGTGTGTATGGGACATGGTGGCCCTCGCCCATCCTTCTGTTTACTTTGCTTTATTTTTCTTCATGAATTTGTCTCTTCCTGACATGTTACATACCTGGTTCCTCCTGCCTCCTTTACTGAAGGCCACAGCCTCCAAGGGGGCAGGGTGGGTTTTCTCATCTCCGGGGCATCTGGAGAGGCACGTGTCCCAGCACTATAGTGACTGGATGTGTGTGGAAGGAGGAGCACGGCGCCCTCTAGTCCCAGGGCAGGAACTACTGTAGTCTTTTTGAAAATGAAAGTTTTGTTATACATGTGATAACGTAAGTGGCACGTGCTAATACACGTTTTCTTTCTTATTAACAGCAGCTCAGCACTGAGTCATGCTTGCTTCTGCTACGCGATGATTTGCTCTATTCCAGTTTCCACGTATATCGTCTTGGTGACATCTCTGCGTTATCATTTATTCATATGGAGTGTATTTTCTCCAAAACTCCTCTATGAGGGGATGCATCTGCTCATTACAGCTGCTGTCTGTGTATTCTTCACAGCAATGGATCAAACCAGACTCACACAGTCTTAGACTAAGCTGAACACTGGAAAAATAATACATGCTTAAAGTCTGCTGTTATTCTAAAATGTAAGATGTGAATTCAACAAAGTTGATGAATAGCTTTAACTTCTTTGACTACTGTACCTGAATTTAGTTTAAGTAGTAAATAGTTTAATAAAAGGTCACTTTAATACACAGTTTGTATCATGTTTCTCCTATTGGGAATCACTCTAAAAGCTTCTGGACTTTTAATTTCCTCTGAATAAGTTATAGTATGACCCAAATAGGTGTGTTTAAATCAAATTAATGAAAACGTTCTGGCCTTTGTTAGAGTCCAGGAGCTCTGGAAGGAGGCACCAGGATTATCTTAGGAAGCTCTGGGCTCTTAGAATCCTACAAACCGAGGGCCCCAAGGAGCTTTGGTTTATGAGGGTTACACATGTCGGTGTTTATGGCATTTGAGATGAAAACTAAGATTTAAAAATTAGTCATTTATAAAGAAACTATTGCATATTAATATAACACTTTAAGGAAATATAACTGTATTTTCCAAAAAAAAAAAAAAAAATTCAGTGAGACCCAGCACTTTGGGAGGCCAGGATCACTTCAGCCCAGGTGTTTGAGATCAGCCTGGGCAACATAGTGAGACCCTCAGATCTCCAAAAACTTCAAAACTGAGAAAAGAGGATTGCTTCAGCCCAGAATTTGGTGAGCCATGATTGAGCCATGATTGTACCACTGCACTCCAGCCTGGACAACAGAGTGAGACTCTGTCTTTAAAAAATAATTAAAAAATAAATGTATAATGAGAAAAATGGTATTGTTTTACATTTTTGCAAACCTCTTTAATGTCTGGCTTAATTGAAGCTAGTTGGATTCTGTGTTTGACCTGATGTGATATGTGTGTGTGGTTAAAATATAAGAAGAAAATCGGCCGAGTACAGTGGCTGACACCTGTAATCCCAGCACTTTGGGAGGCCAAGGCGGGCGGATCACCTGAGGTCAGGATTTCAAGACCAGCCTGGCCAACATGGCGAAAACCTGTCTCTACAGAAAATACAAAAATTAGCTGAGCATGATGGCAGGTGCCTGTGATCCCTTCTGCTTGGAAGGCTGAGGCAGAAGAATTGCCTGAACCCAGGAGGCATAGGTTGCGGTGAGCCGAGATTGTGCCATTGTACTCCAGCCTGGGTGACAGAGCGAGACTCCCTCTCAAAATAAATTAATTAATTAAAAAAATATGTATATATGAAGAAAATCTAGCCTCAGACAGATCAGTAGTTGGAAAGAGGAGGAATATTTTAATGTCCTTTTTCTGATCATTGTGGATTTTTTTTTCTTTTCTTTTGAGATGGAGCTTTGTTCTTGTTGCCCAGTCTGGAGTGCAATGGCACCATCTCAGCTCACTGCAACCTCCGCCTCCCAGGTTCAAACGATTCTCTTGCCTCAGCCTCCCAAGTAGCTGGGATTACAGGCGTGCACCACCATGCCCAGCTAATTTTGTGTTTTTAGGAGAGACAGGGTTTCTCCATGTTGGTCAGGCTGGTCTCAAACTCCCAACCTCAGGTGATCCACCCACCTCAGCCTCCCAAAGTGCTGGGATTACAGGCATGAGCCACGTCGCCCAGCTGGATGTTCTTTTTTGATAACACCAAATCATTTTTGGTGTCAGCACCAAAACTTGACAAGTGGCAGTTTTCTGAAGGTTAGTTGGACAAAAAGAAAAGAAATGAGTGTATGTAAAAACGTGAAAGGCTGCTGAGGGCTGTATTTGAATTAATAGAATCGTGCCCACATTTTCCTGGTTTTGATCTGGGTGTGTAAGATACCATCATTGAGGGGAGCTGGGTGAAGGATACACAGAACTCTCTGTACTATTTTTGCAACTTCTTGTGAGTCTTCAACGATTTCAAAATAAAAGCTGTTTTGAAAAAAGATTCGCTGCCATGTGGAATCTGAAATCATATCAATGAACTTTCATGCCCTGATGTATTACAACACATTGACCTCTCCTGCCCCCTGAGTGGAACTTTTACCCAGATGTGATTCTTACATCTGCATTGTTGTTTGGAAAATAACAGTTCACTGAATGATACAGATTTCCAAATGTTGTTGTTCATTATTCCATACCAAAATCACTTATTTATATCACTGCCAGTCTCATCAGAAGAGTAGATGGTGGCTCACACTTGTAAGCCCAGTACTTTGGGAGGTTGGGGAAGCAAGAGGATAGCTTGAAGCCTGGAGTTTGAGGCCAGCCTGGGCAATATAGTGGGACCCCGTCTCTAAAAAAAAAATTTGAAAATTAGCCAGGTGCAGTGGTATGTGCCTGTAGTCCCAAGTACTCAGGAGGCTAAAGCAGGAGGACCACTTGAGCCCAGGAGTTCAAGGCTGCAGTGAGATAGGATTGCACCATTGCACTCCAGCCTGGCCAACAGAGCAAGAGCCCATCTCTAAAAAAATAAAAATGTAAAGAAAAAACAAACTCACCATCCAGAGGAAACAATCACTAACATTTAGTGAATACAGTTCACTAAATGGAAGAAGGAGGGAGGATGCATAGATACATACATGAAGATCGTAATATAAAAACTGATACATCACTTATTCTTATAAAAAAGTGATACATATCACTTTTAATCCAAAGTAGTTATATAATTTTTAATTTAACAGAAAAAGTGAAACCAAAGAAAAGGCTGAATTTTTGATCAGTGTTTCTTCATTACAAGAAACATTCATACATTTTTTTTGTTTGTTTTGAGACAGACTTGCTCTGTCACCAGGCTGGAGTGTAGTGGCACAATCTCAGCCCACTGCAACCTCTGCCTCCCAGGTTCAAGTGGTTCTTCCACGTCAGCCTCCCGAGTAGCTGGTACTATTGGTGCGTGCCACCACGCCCAATTAATTTTTGTATTTTTAGTAGAGACGGGGTTTCACCATGTTGGCCAGGACGGTCTCAATCTCTTGACCTTGTGATCTGCCCACCTCGGCCTCCCAAAATGCTGGGATTACAGGCATGAGCCACCGTGACTGGCCCATTAAATATTCTTATAAAATTAAGAAAATAGATTTCTTAAAACATCTATTAAGACAGTTGGTAAAGAGAAAGGACAACTTCTCAGGCAGAGGATACATAAAGCCTTGTTTCAATATGGAAGGCTGATTGTCACATCAAAGGAAGAGTTTCTCCCTCTTCATACCTATAACTGTGGAATATTGTTAGGGCAATTCAATGACAAGATTAATACTGTTTTAAAGTATTTTTTATGCTAGACTTTATTCTCCGGTTTATGCTCAGTGGAGCCCTGTGACCAAGTTTTTTTTTTTTTTTTTTTGAGATGGAGTTTGCTCTTGTTACCCAGGCTGGAGTGCAATGGCGCGATCTCGGCTCACCGCAACCTCCGCCTCCTGGGTTCAGGCAATTCTCCTGCCTCAGCCTCCTGAGTAGCTGGGATTACAGGCACGCGCCACCATGCCCAGCTAATTTTTTGTATTTTTAGTAGAGACGGGGTTTCACCATGTTGACCAGGATGGTCTCAATCTCTTGACCTCGTGATCCACCCGCCTCGGCCTCCCAAAGTGCTGGGATTACAGGCGTGAGCCACCGCGCCCGGCAACCAAGTTTTTTGTAACACCAATAACTTGACCAACTTGACAATACAATCGTAAGATATTTGAAGGAAGAAAATGCTAAGAGGGGTCATTACATGGTAAAATTCATTTTTCATTCATTCAGCTACTCCGTGTCTTTTAATTGGAGAGTTTAATCCACTTATATTCATTATTATTACTGGTAAGTAAGGACTTACTCTTGCCATATTATTTGTTTTCTGGTCTTCTTTCTTGCTTTCCTGTCTTCCTTTAGTGAAGGTGATTTTCTCTGGTGATATTGTAACCAGGGGACAGGAGCAGGTTGCAGGGGTGTTCCAAAGATACTCATTGTTTCCTGATCGGATGTGTTTTCCCTTGGGCCTCACTCACCTGAATGGGGAGAGATCCCTGGTGCGAGGTGAGCTTGTTCAAGTATTGGACCCAGAGAGTTTTGCAGAAACACAATTTATTAGGCAGAGAGAGAGAGACAGCTCCTACACTGTCATGGGAGGGGATCCAGAGATGGACTCCATATAGGTAAGGGAGCAGGGGGAATTTAACCCCGGAGTTACTCCCACCCCATTCAAGTTCTGGTCCAGTGAGCGGAGCTTTTCCAAAATTCGTCTGGAGTGATTGATTGACCCGATGCTGGGTTGGCTGCCTGGCTTGCAGTAGAGCCCCTCCTTCCAAGGCTTTTGGTGGGCTTTCTAAACAAAGGAAGCTCACCTGGGCTGTCTGTCCTTCCTGCTCATGGGAAAGTTGGACAAAGAACTCTAGTTCCGGCCTGGCGGATCACCTGAGGTTGGGAGTTCAAGACCAGCCTGGCCAACATGGTGAAACTCCGTCTTTAAAAAAAAAAAAAAAAGAACTCTAGTTCCCACATGGGGACATGAATGAAGGCAGGTCAGGCATGTCGCTGGGAAGTTTCTGCCTTTGAAACCACGCCCCATGTGGACTTGGGAAGAGAAGTTAACATAGTCCCTCAATATGATTTAGTTTCTCACTTTTTATTTTTTGTGTATCCAGTGTATGTTTCCTGGTTTGAGGCCACTGTGAGGCCTGCAGATACTATCTTATAATCCATTATTTTAAGCTGGTAACAACTTAGAGACCACTTGGCTGTTTACCCACCATGGCTCTGCTGGTACCTAAAGTGCAAGACAAGGTCCTCTTTGCTTTTCCTTCTGCTTTTCTCAAGCAGAAGGAGTTTTGCCCTGCAGCACAGGTGGGAATGTGCTGAGACACACCTGAAGCCAGCCATTCTCAGAGGCTGATTAAGGCCCTCACTGTAGGATCTGGGCGTCGCTGCTGGTTATTCAGAGCCCAAGGGCTCTTCCGTTAGCAGGTGATGAATGAATGCTTCCAGGACTGGGTCTTTCCCTTAAATGCAATGGGCTCCCTTCTCACCCAAGGAGTGTCTAGAAATGTCATCCAGGAGCTAGTCCCGGAACAGGACCTCACAAATCTGACCAGTGCCCTAATCCTGCTGTGTCTGAGCTGGTATCCAAGATGCAAGACAATGTCCTCCCCACTCTTCCCTCTCCTCTCATCAAGCAGAAGGAAGGGGTCTCTTTTGGAGCTTTGAGCTGTGCAGCCTGGGATTAGGAGAGGGGTGATGCCACCCCAGCTGGTATCTCAGTAAGTTGCATGCCCCCTCAGTCCACTGTCTCTGGGCCAGTTCAGCACTGACTCATCTGTGAAAAAAAATTTTTTTTTGAGATGGAGTTTCGCTCTTGTTGCCCAGGCTGGAGTGCAATGGCGAGATCTCAGCTCACTGTACCCTCCACCTCCCAGGTTCAAGCAATTCTCCTGCCTCAGCCTCCCCAGTAGCTGGGATTACAGGCGCCCACCACCACGCCCAGCTAATTAGTAGAGATAAGGTTTCACCATATTGGCCAGACTGGTCTCAAACTCGACCTCGTGATCCACCCGCCTTGGCCTCCCAAAGTGCTGGGATTACAGGCGTGAGCCACCGCGCCTGGCCTCGAATTTCTTTAGAGGAACTCAAGTCCCCAACCACTTTGATCAGCAATCCCCTCTGGCCAGGGCTGGTTTAAATGCTCCCTCCGTGCGTGGGTGTCAGCTGAGCTTGGTCTGGCACTGAGTTCTATGTCTCTCAACTGCTGTGTTCTCCCTCCCGAAGTGCCCATAGACTCTGCACCATACCACCGCTGCGAGGGGTGGGGATGGGTGGCATCTGCAATTCAGGACTATTTCTCTATCTCTTCAGTGCCTCTTCCAGCAATATGGAGTTAAAACCAGGTACTATGAGGGCTCACCTGATGTTTGGTTCTCATGAAAGTGTTTTTTTCTGTGTAGATAGTTGTTAGATTAGTGTCCTTGTAGGGGTGGGGATGGGGGTGGGGTGATCAGCAGAGACTTCTATTCTGCCATCTTGCTCTGCCTCCCCATGGTGAAACTGAGCAGAAATAAGTAAACTAATATCAAGGCTAGAAATAAAACTCAGCTCCCATATTTCCAAGTTTGGGGACTCCCCACCCAAACCTCACCCTCCAACTTTGACAGAACCACATACAGCGTTAATATAAACAAAAACATGGCAATACACTAAAACAAAACGTTGGGTCACCGGAAGCCTACCACAGTGAGTGTGATGTGTGTTTTCAGATGCTCACTGGACCACTCAGTGGTGTCCCATCAACTATTTCCTCTCCCCTTTGTGAAAATCACTGTCTTCCATGGAAAATTACAGATTTAATGGAATAGTTGGTTTTCGATGTGATGAATTTTCTGATGCTAACTGTAAAGCTCATAGGAAAAGTGCTTGGAGAAGACATTCAGATGATATATTTACTTGGATCAGGCATGTTCATACTTATGTAACTTAGCAATAATCATTGAATAAAGTAGAATTGCAGATTATTTTTTGAGAATGAGGAACTTTTTAAGTATCTCTGAGCATCGAAGTTATGCAGATAATGACTGGTAGAGCCCAGATTTCAGCCCAGGTTAAATTTCACACTCTATTTCACACTCCTCTACACTTTCTCTAGGATGTGCTGCCATTCCCTTTTTTTTTTTTAGACAGAGTTTCACTCTGTTTCCCAGGCAAAAGTGCAGCGGCACAAGCTTCGCTCACTGTAGCCTCGACCTCCTGGGGCTCATATGATCCTTCCACCTCAGTCTCCCAAGTAGCTGGGACTACAAGTGCACACCAACACACCCAGTTAATTTTTTTTTTATAGAGGTGAGGTCTCGCCATGTTGCCCAGGCTTGTCTTGAACTGCTGGGCTCAGGCCATCTGCCCACCTGATCTCTCAAAGTGCTGGGATTACAGACGGGAGCTACCATGCCCGGCCCACTTTTTTCCAATCACAACCAAAATCTCTGAACATCTAAGGCATCCAAATAGTCTCAAATTTTATCACATTTCCAATTATAGATACTTGTTTGTTTAGAAAAGGAAGTTGACTATTAAAATTCTAATGATAAGTAAATGATAAGTACTATAGGAAATAGTATAAGGTCACCCTAAATCACATTTGCTACATTCTGATATAATGAATTATAATCTTGCTTGGAAAGAATCCAATCCACAATCCCCACATAATGAAAGTGCTATTTCTCTTTGCAACAGCAGAATCAAGGACTTGAGAATTTATTTTTCCTCCTATTATTCAAGAAATATTATAAAATGCAGTTTCATTGTCATTAGGATATACTTGAACTACTGGGTGTTACAAGATCTAATCTCTGGGATAATATCAGCATTAAAGACTCTGCATCAGCTCATCCCTTCTCTACAAATAATAACAAAGTATAACTAAATGATCTTTAAGATGCCAGTAAGAGCTTTCCCTGCTTCACACATACACACACACACACACACACACAAAGTTAAGAAGCTGGAGTAATGTTGATTTTTGAAAATTAACTACTTTTTCTTATTTTAATCTCTATTGATTAACTCCCTGCTATGAAAGATGACAGTTATCACATATTCTTCCTTCGTTCCCCCACTTGCCAAATTTTCTGTAGAGTTATCACGATTCGTAAAATTGTATATTTGGTCCTGTAATTTACACAATTGGTCAGTTTTGATTCTGTAATAAATGATTCACTGCTCACCCCTAGTCCTTTCCCCTGCTAAATTCTTATTTACACAATTTGCAGGATGGATCTCATTGTCTAGTACTTCTTTCAAGAATGATTCAAGGATGTTGGAATCCTCACTTTTTGCATGTCTGTGATGTCAGTCTGGTGTCTTCATGGCTTGCTGTAGAATTCTCATGCAGCTGTTTCTTCCCTCAACACGTGATGGAAATGGCTGTGCTTTACTGTTACCTGAGGCTGTGCATGATCTAAAACCAAACTGCTTTTCTCCCCTCGTGCATTGCTCGCTTTTCCTGGTACTTTCTTTTTTCTCCTTTCCTTTTTCCTTCCCATGTTCCTTCCTCCCTTCTGTTTTTCTGCCTTTGTCTTTTTAAATTTTACCTTTTTTCCTCTTCGTTGTCCTCTATGTTGTTAATGGATTTCTTTCTGTTCCAAAAGTTTTCTAGGATATTGTTTCTTAATGTACAGATATTTAATGTTTACAAATATTTAAGATTTTTTTTTGAGATAGGTTTTGCTGTGTCACCCAGGCTGGAGTGCAGTGGTGCGATCTGAGCTCCCTGAAGCCTCAGCCTCCTGGTCTCAAGTGATCCTCCCACCTCCCAGCCTCCCAAGTAGCTGGGACTGCAAGTGCACACCACCACGCCTGGCTAATTTTTGTAATTTTTTGTAGAGGCGGGGTTTCACGATGTTGCCCAAGCTGGTGTTGAACTGCTGAGCTTATGTGATCCGCCTGCCTTGGGCTCACAAAGTACTGAGATTATAGGCATGAACTCCCACCCCTGAGCCAAATATTTAAGATTTTTATCACTTTCTAAATTTTTTTCTATTTATAGGACATCTCCCACTTAGCATCCATAATTCATTCTGAAAATCCACTGTTTCATGCTAAAATGCCAAGTGGGGATCTATTTCTCATTATCTTAAATGGGAAATTATGATAATGCCTTACACACCCCACCCAAGCTCCCAGTTCCCTGAGGTGTAACTGAACAGAGAGATTAGCCACATGTAAGGAACATGATATCACGTTAGGGTGCAAAGTGCTTAAAACATCACTTCCTGGTCACTAAACTGTTAATATGGCTATGACATCACTTGCTCTGTGCTGGCCAGCACGGCCTCAGCATCCGAACGCCATCAGCACCTCTCCCGGTGTCTACAGAGATTCAGATGTGTTGACAATTATATTTGGAACACAACAAGAGATGTTTCCCACCTATTGTTATGTTACGGTTGGTATTTATTGAGTTTTAAGGATATAAATTAAATTTTCTTTTTAAAGAAGGCTGGGTAATGGGTATAGAGAGAAGCATATAGCCTATAAATGCGGGTATTAAAAATAAAGAGACATTATCCTAGGAAAACATTAACCAGGAGACATTCTTAAAGGGCATACCTGTAATTATTCTGTATTTAAAAAGTTATATCTTGGAAATGTTTGAAGTGGATATAAAATAAACAGTAGTGTAATGAGACCCTGGCACCCATTACTCACCCTCAGCAATCGGCACTCGGACATTCTCCTATCTTCTTTCACCCCCTCCCTCCCAGCCAATTACTTATTTTACAGTTTTTAGTTTTTGAGGTAAAATGTACATACATTGAAACACGAAAAGCAAACCCAGACAACTTCAACAAGTGGATACATATGTAATTCATACCTCTCTCAAGATACAGAATATTTCTTTTTCGAGGGGACAGAGTTTCACTCTTGTTGCCCAGGCTGGAGTGCAATGGCATGATCTCGGCTCACCACAACCTCAGCCTCCTGAATAGCTGAGATTACAGGCATGTGCCACCATGCCCAGCTAATTTTTTGGTATTATTAGTAGAGGTGGGGTTTCACCATGTTTGTCACGCTAGTCTTGTACTCCTGACCTCAGGTGATTCACCTGCCTCGGCCTCCCAAAGTGCTGGGATTATAGGCATGAGCCACTGCATCTGGCCAAGATGTAGAATATTTCACTCCTCCAGAAAATTCCATCATGGTCTTTCCCAGAGACAACCACTGTTTTAATTACATTACAGATGCTCCATGACTTACAATGGGGTTATGTCCCAATACACCCATCGCAAGTTGAAAATACCCTAAATTGAAAATGCATTTAACCCACCTAACCTACCAAACATAGCTTAGCCTCGCCTACCTTAAACATTCTCAGAACACTTACATTAGCCTACAGTTGGACAAAATTAACACAAATCCTATTTTATAACAGTGTTGACACTAGTTGGAAAGAAAAAATTTTAAGTGTTGAATAGTGCACTGAAAGTGAAAAAGTATGTTTGCATGAGTACAATTACTACTGAATGCATGTCACTTTTGCACCATCATAAAGTCAAAAAATTGTTAGCCGTCGTAAGTTGGGGACCGTCTGTACCTATGCCTATTCTAGAAATTCAGTTAAGTGAATTCATGTAGACAGTGTGTACTCTTTTGCTTCTAGCTTCTTTCACTCAGAATAGTGTCTATGGGTTCACCTTGTGCCGAGAATCTGCTTTCATTCCTTTCCACGGCGAAGTGGGATTCCATTGTGTGACATACCACAGCTTGTTTATTCATTCTGCTGCTGATCGGCATTTGGATTCTTTCCAGCTTTCTGGCTGTTGAGAATAAAGCCGCTGTGAATTTTCTTATACACATCTTGTTGTGGACATATGTTTTCACATTTCTTGGAAGAGTATCTGGGACTGGGATTGCTAGGTCATGTAGTAAATGTATGCCTAAATTCTGGAAGAACTGCCAAGCGCCTTTCCAAAGCAGGTTTGCCAGTCTATATTCACCGCAGGGTGTGGGAGTCCTCCATGCCTGACGTCACAGCCAACATTTCGTATCTTTTTAATTTTATTCATTCTGACGGGTGCATAATGTTATCTCATGGTTTTTATTTGCATTTTTCTGATGACTAATGATGTTGAGAACTTTTTTTCTATGGGCTTATTGTCCATTTGTATATCTTTTTTCTATGAAGTGTCTGTTCAAGTTTTTTGACCATTTTAAAAGTTGGCTTGTTTATCTTTTCCTTGCTGAGTAATGAAAATTCTTTATACATTCAGAATACAAGTTCTTCATCAGAGGTTTTTTAAGTGAATATTTCTCCCCAGTCTGTTGCATATTCAGTTTTTGAAGTTTATTATAGAGTATTCATTTTTAAAATGATGTCTTTTGAAGAAGAGAAGTTTTCATTTGAATTAAATCTAATGTATCTGTTATTTCTCATGTAGTTATTGATTTCTGTGTCTTATCTAAGAAATCTTTGTTCAGGTCACAAAGGTATTCCCATGTATTTTTCTAAAATTTTCAGTTTTAGCTTTTATATTTAGGTTTATGATGCATCTCGAAATAATTTTTATATGTAATGTGATATGGACATTCAGGTTCTTTTTTTCCTTCTTTCTTTCTTTCCTCATCCACCTCTCACTCTAAGGCAGATAGCCATCCATTTCAGCACTACTTGTTGAAAACACTTCTCTTTCCTCATTGAATTATTCTGGCTTCTTTGTAAAAAATCAATTGATGAAATAAGTGTGGGGTCTATTTCTGGACTCTCTGGTATGTTCTAGGAGTTTTTTTGTCTCTTCTTAACGCCAGGACCAGACTATTTGGATTACTGTGGCCCATGTTGTCTCAAAGTTAGATAGTAAACTCCTTTAGCTGTCTTTTTCAAGATTGTTTCAACTTTTCTAGGTTCTTTGAGTTTTCATGTAAATCTTACAATCAGCTTATTCCTTTCTATTTAAAAAAAATATGCTGGATTATGACTAGGGTTGCATTAAACCTACAGATAAACTTGGATAAAACAAGGCACTTAATCTGGATGGAGTCTTTCAATCTATGAACACAATTTATTTCTCTAGCTATGAGGTTTTTGGTAATTTATCTCAATAATGTTTTATCATTTTCAGCCCTGAGATTTGCAAGTCCTGTGTTAAATTTGTCACTGGTATTGTTTCTGGCATTTTTTGATGCTGTTTTAAATGCAGTTATCTCCTGTTTTCCAGTAGTTTGTTGACAGAATATAAAAACACATTTGATTTTTGTGTATGTTGGCCTTGTTTCCTGAGACCTTGATAAACTCGTAGTTTCATTGATAGTTTTGATGATTTTTTAGGATCTTCTACATAAACAATCATGGCATCTATGAAGACGTGGTTTCACTCCTTCCTTTTCAATCTTCATCCTTTTGTTTATTTTTCACATACAACTTGTACTTATTTTGTTAGGTTTATCCCTGTATTCATCTGTCTCTCTAATTTGGGGGGCAGCAGTTTTCTCCGTCGCCTCGGTGCTCTGACGGATCTAAGAAGAGACATTGATTTCAGTCTGCCCAGCCTTTTTCTTCTGTGAGGATGAGAGTGACAACTTCCAAGCTCCTTAAGTGTTGGGACAGAAACCAGAAGTCTCTCTGCTATTGTCTTCTTAGCTAAAATTTGCATTAATTTCTTGTGTTTGCTGTGGAGATTATATTATGCATCTTATGCAATTTACCAGAACCTACTTATGATTGTGCTATTTCATGTAAAATAAAGGAATCTTGGAATGGTGTGGCTCTTTTAACCTCCTCTCATCCTTTTACCATTATTATTACATATATTTTATCTACATACATCGTAAGCCCCACCAGACAGGTTTATGATTTTTGCTTTAAACATTATGTATGTGGGCCCAGCTTCCAACTCTGCTGCTAACAGATGGGCCCTTCAGCAACAGGAGCTAGATCAGCCCTGGTGAGGGGCTCACATCAGGCTTAGGCATGGCCTCTTTGCCATCTAGGCTGCCAAGTTCATGGGCCCACTGGGTGGGCACTGGGGTGCCCAGTTGACATTTACCGAATGACCCCCCCATCCAGCAGATTCTGCACCTCCTCCTCAGTGGCTGTTTACAGGTAGGCATTAACGTGCAATGCAAAGAGTGGCACACTTGGGGCACATGACAGAAGCGGGATCCTAAACAAACTGCAGTTTATCTGCACGGTGGGACATGATGTATCGATCAGAGGGAATGAACCAGATTCATACGCATGACCAGGAGTGAATCTCAAAAACATAATGTTGAGTGCAAAAAGAAAGCATATTGCATGAAGATTAAATACAATATGAAACATTTATGTGAAGTTGTCAAATATACAAAACAATACAACATCATGAGTACATCATGCAATTACGGTACAAGCACAGAAACATGCCTATG
>NW_016107432.1:2436293-2439846 GCF_001604975.1 Cebus imitator
GAATTGCCTGAACCCAGGAGGCGGAGGTTGCGGTGAGCCGAGATCGTGCCATTGCACTCCAGCCTGGGTAACAAGAGTGAAACTCCGTCTCAAAAAATAAATAAATAAATAAATAAATAAATAAATAAATAAAAGAGAAGCTGGGCTCTGTGGCTCATGCCTGTAATCCCAGCTCTTAGGGAGGCAGAGGTGGAAGGATAGCTTGAGCCCTGGAGCTCGAAACCTGTCTGGGCAGTATAGCCAGACCCCGTTCTCCACAAAAAAGAAAAAAACAAAAAGACAAAAAAAATAAGCATTAAAAAAAAGAGAAATGTGGATCAAGTATGGGGAAATATTTTAACCATTACAATTTAAAATTTTTGTATTTTAATTTTGAAACCAATGCAAAGTGAATCTCAATGGTGGGCACATCTGTGAACATCATGTGCAGCACTATGTGCTGGACATTGCTCCCACTTCGAAATGAAAGAAGCTGGTAGGGAAAGAGACTCCTCTAAGTTAGTCAGCAGTCCCTGGCTTTGAGCATGTGAAGTCTACTCTAAGTGTAAAATGCAACCAGATTTCCAGACTTAGTATGGAAAAAGCATGCAAACTCTGTTCATTCTACAGTTCTCCCAAAGAGTGAGCATTAGGCTTCAGTTAGGGCAAGAGCCAGTGAGCTGGAGAGATGGGTGCTGACCCTGGCATCCTAGCACCTGGTGTCCCAGCACCTGACATCCTAGCACCTGGCATTCTAGAACCTGGTGTCCCAGCACCTGGCATCCCAGCACCTGGCATCCTAGCACCTGGCATTCTAGAACCTGGCATCCCAGCACCTTGCATCCTAGAACCTGGCATCCCAGCACCTGGCATCCTAGCACCTGGCATCCTAGCACCTGGCAAACTAGCACCTGGCATTCTAGAACCTGGTGTCCAAGAACCTGGCATCCCAGCACCTGGCACTTAAGCACCTGGCATCCCAGCACCTGGCATCCTAGAAACTGGTGTCCCAGCGCCTGGCATCCTAGAACCTGACATCCAACCACCTGAGCATCCCAGCACCTGGCGTCCCAACACCTGGCATCCCAGCACTTGGCATCCCAACACCTGGCATCCCAACACCTGGTACCCCAACACTTGGCATCCCAGCACCTAGAGTACCAGCACCTAAAGTCCAGGCACCTGGTGTCCCAGCACCTAGGGTCCCAGCACCTGGTATCCCAGCACCTAGAGTCCCAGCACCTGGCATCCCAGCACCCGGTGTTCCAGCTCCTGGCGTCCCAACACCTGGCATCCCAATGCCTGGTTGTCCCAGCACCTGACATCCTAGTACCTGGCGTCCCAGCACCTAGAGTCCCAGCACCTGGCATCCCAGCATCTAGAGTCCCAGCACCTAGAGGAGTCCCAGCACCTAGAGTCCCAGCACCTGGCATCCCAGCACCTAGAGTCCCAGCACCTAGAGTCCCGGCCTCTGGTGTCCTTGCCCTGTTTGATGGGTGCTGAATGAAGAAAATGAAAAAGACTCGTTAGTAAGCACTGAATTGAAGACGTTGGGGACAGGCGTGTTTAGGGCATGTGAGACAAATTGAAGATGGGTGGGTGGAGGGTGGAGCCACTAGCAGAGAAGGGAAAGATGTGGAGTTTGGAGGAAAGGCTGAGTTTGGGGTCTTGAGGGACCATGAAGGGGTGGCGAGCAGGCAGATGTCAGCACCCAGAGGTCTGGAGTAGATTGTCGTTTTCATGCTGCTCACCACCTGGGCTTATAAAACCCCTGCAAATGCCTCCTAGGGACAGAACCTGGGTCCTGCCTTGCAGCTGGAATAGGGCAGGATCTAGATGCCACGGGGGCTCCCCAGTGCTTGCAGCCAACAGCTGGTGTCAGCTCCATCCTGGTCACAGAAGCACGTTCTCCAAGCCTATATTTCCCACCTATAAAGCAATTATTTTCAGGGTAAGGGAGGCAGTGGACCCAAAGCCTTGACAAAGAGGGTCTGGCCTGTGTTGTGCCCACATGACAGCGTGAATGATGTGGTGCTGATGCCAGGACAGGTGGTGTGCACCTGGCATGCGGGCGACATGGTCTGGCTCACTGCAGCTCCCAGAGGCTCCTGAAGAACCTTCCCTGAATGCTTGTTGAATGCAGTGTCATAACCTTCAGCAGGTGACAGGCACCAAGGAAGTGGCCGCCTGGAGCCTAGAGAGTCCTGAAGGCTTCTGTTCCCCGAGGAGCCTTGAGAAACGGTGGGGATGGGCCAGGCCGGGAGAGGGGGGTGGGCTCTACAGGAGCTTGGAGGAAATTCCGCACGGAGCGGCTCCTTCCAGCAGCAGCGTGTGTGGGTGGCTGCACAGTGGCAGATGAGCTTCAATGTGGGAGAACGCAAAGTCACGCACTTAAGGAAAAAATAACCTGAGTTACTCTTAAAAAGGCAGGAGGGGCCCTCCTGGGCAGGCCTCCGCAGACTCTGGGTGTCATTCCCATTCCCACAGGGGGCTGGGGGAGGTGCAGGCACCCATAGGACCTGAGACAGCTGTGGGAATCTCTGCAGTGGAGGGGTGCTCCAGGGAGGCTCCCAGCCACAGTGGCCTCCGGCTGGCCCAGTACAGTGGGGAGGCGACAGGCCTTAGGGGTGGTGGGAGCAGGCAGAAAGAAAGCTTCTTAGATGAATGGGGTTGAGGCCAGCTCTGCAGCTCCTGCAGCTGCTCAGAGGCAGGGAGGCCTCAGGAAGAGAGGAGCCCCCAGAGGGAGAGGAACCCCCGGAAGGCGGCACAGCGGCCACTTTGGAGGGGGAGGGACATACACCGTCTGGATTTACAAAATAATTCAGTTATTTGTGGCTGTTATATGAAAATATTTGCAAATAAGCCAAATGTAATTTATTTTCAGAAAGCATTTTCCCTTGGGCAATTACTTTTAATGATTCAGCTTTTTTCTTCATCTGACAGATCGATTCAGGTTTGTGAACACCGTGGTCTGCCGTGGACTGGGTGTTTCACCAACCACAAGGCAGCATCCTTGCCGCCAGCCACCTGAGCCCCACAGCAGCCAGGCTGGCACCCGCATTGCAGGAGGGAGGCACCCACATTGAGCCTCTACTGAACTCTGCACCAGGTTGAACAGTGTCCCCCAAATTCTTGTCCCAGAACTTCAGAATATGGCCTTATCTGGAAATGAAGTCTTCACAGATGATACTGGATTAGATGGGTATAAATCCAAAAGAGCGTCCTTGTAGGAGACCGAGAAGGGCACATGTGCACAGGGAGGAGAGGCTCCATGAAGGCAGCAGAGGCTGGTGCGATGTGTCTACAGGCCACAGAAGCCCAGGGTGCCAGCGGCCACCAGGAGCCAGAGGCCTGGAATGGATTCTCCCACAGAGCCTCCAGAGGAGCTGGCCTGACCGACACCATGATCTTGGACTTCTGGCTGAGAATCTGTAGTTACTGTCCAAAGACACCCGGTGTGCAGCAGTTTCTTACAGCGCCCCTGATGGAGTGCAGAATGCTGAATTGGTTTGGAACCCTGAGTTGTTATGGAACCCTGAGTTGGTATGGAACCCTGAGTTGGTATGGAACCCTC
>NW_016107432.1:2440454-2441362 GCF_001604975.1 Cebus imitator
CTGAGTTGGTATAGTACCCTGAGTTGGTATGGAACCCTGAGTTGGTATGGAACCCTCGGTTAGTGTGGAACCTTAGTTGGTATGGAGTCCTGAGTTGGTATGGAACCCTGAGTTGGTATGGAACCCTTAAGTTAGTATGGAACGCTGAGTTAGAGTGGAACCCTGAGTAGTTGCGATTCTTGCTTCCAGTTCCATCATGTCACCCCAGACACCTGACACATCCTCACTGGCTTGTCTAATCAACACAACAGTCATTCTTGCTCCTATAAATCTCTGGGACCCCCCACCTCCTGCTCCTCCCTGCAGCAACAGTAACCCTTTGAGGCCCCTCATCCCTTCAGAGGTTTCCAAGTTGCCTTCATCCCTTCCAGGCTCTACTACCCAGGTGGGCACGCACTCCTCCCTAGAGCCACCTCCCACCCTGAGACATCCCCCATTTGCTGCCATCCTATTACCTGGGTGCTGGACTGGGGCACTTAGCCCATTTGCAACAATGGTGGGAGCTGAAATCGGTCTCCTGTGCCAGACCAGGTTGTCCTTTGTCGCTTAATGAAGGCAAGTCTACACATAGCAGTTGCCTCCTTAGTGCCCTCAGTGAATGAATATGAGGAAGTGGTAACAGTGCTGAAAGTCTCCAAGTTTACAAAGCAATCAGGAGCTCATAGAAAGCTCTTATCTTGTCAGAGCTGGTCTGTGCACCCCACCCATCCTTACAACAAAAGTTTGCAGCCACCACCTGCACCGACAACCTGCATTACCTCAACTGTGTCCCACCCCCTGCATCTCACGACTGCACACCACCTGCTGCATCTCACTCCACACATCTACCACCGGCACTGACCCCCTGAATCTCATCCCTGCATCCCACTCCTGCATCCACCCCCTGCATCTCAGCCCTTGCATCCCAC
>NW_016107432.1:2441839-2442941 GCF_001604975.1 Cebus imitator
CCCCTGCATCCACCCCCTGCATCTAACCCATGCATCCCACCCCTGCATCTCATCCCCTGCATCTCACCCCTGAATCCCATCCCCTGCATCCCACCCCTGCATCTCATTCCCTGCATCTCACCCCCACATTTACCCCCTGCATCTCACTCCTGAATCCCATCCCCTGCATCCCACCCCCTGCATCTCATCCCCTGCATCTCAGCCCCTGCATTCACCCCCTGCATCTCACCCCCTGCATCCCACCCCCTGCATCTCAGCCCCTGCATCCACCCCTGCATCCACCCCCTGCATCCACCCCCTGAATCTCACCCCTGAATCCCACCTCCTGCATTTCATCCCCTGCATCTCAGCCCCTGCATCTCACCCCTGCATCCCACCTCCTACATCTCACCCCTGCATCCACCCCCTGCATCTCACCCCTGAATTCCACCCCCTACATCTCATCCCCTGCATCTCAGCCCCTGAATCCACTCCCTGCATCTCAGCCCTGCATCTCAGCCCTGCATTTCACCCCTGCATCCCACCCCTGCATCTCATCCCCTGCATCTCAGCCCCTGCATCCACCCCCTGCATCTCACCCTTGCATCCACCCCTGCATCCCACCCCCTGCATCCCACCCCCTGCATCTTATGCACTGCATCTCACCCCTGAATCCCACCTCCTGCATCCCACCCCTGCATCTCATCCCCTGCATCTCACCCCTGCATCCACCCCCTGCATCTCACCCCTGCATCCCACCCCTGAATCTCATCCCCTGCATCTCACCCCTGAATCCCACCCCTGAATTTCATCCCCTGCATCCACCCCTCCATCTCACCCCATGCATCCCAACTCCTGCATTTCACCCCTGCATCCACCCCCTGATCTCACCCCTGAATCCCACCCCCTGCATCTCATCCCCTGCATCTCACCCCTGCATCTCAGCCCCTGCATCTACCCCCTGCATCTCACCGGTGCATCTTACCCCTGCATCCCACCCTTGCATCTCATCTCCTGCATCCCACCCCTGCATCTCATCCCCTGCATCCCACCCCTGCATCTCATCCCCTGCATCCCACCCCTGTATCTCATCCCCTGCATCTCAGCCCCTGCATCTCACCCC
>NW_016107432.1:2443839-2454380 GCF_001604975.1 Cebus imitator
CCCCCTGCATCTCACCCCCTGCATCTCACCCCTGCATCCCAACCCTGCATCTCACCCCTGCATCTCACCCCTGCATCCCAACCCTGCATCCCAACCCTGCAACTCAGCCCCTGCATCCCAACCCTGCATCCCACCCCTGCATCCTACCCCCTGCATCCCACCCCCTGTATCTCAGCCCCTGCATCTACCCCCTGCATCTCACCCCTGCATCCCATCCCTGCATCTCATCCCTTGCATCTCATCCCCTGCATCTAACCCCCTGCATCTCACCCACTGCATCTCACCTCCTGTATCCACCCCCTGCATCCTACAACATGTACCCACCACCTGCATCTTTCCAGGTACATCTTAGCACCTGTGTCCCACCATGTACACCCTACTCCTGCATCCTATGACCTGCATATCATGTGCATGACTGGTTCTGCTGATGGAAGTTTAAGAGGATTCTAGTCCTGCCTTCAGAAGCTTAGGGGCTGACCAGGGGCCAGGCTGGAAGCTCAGCCACTTCTCTCTCTCAGGGAGTGGCTGGTCTGGTTGCTACAGGCTTCTGTGCAGGTGAATGTGTGCACATAAGGACCAGATGACTCCATGGGGAGGTGACTCTCAGGCCTTACTTTGAATAAAATGTTGGTGTTTTCCAGATAAAGAGGCAGGAAAGGGTGCTGTGTGTGGAGTGGACACCCTAGGAGGGCTTAGAGGCTGGACATGGTGCCCCGGCAGGTCTGGGAGCTGGAGGGCAGTGTGCGGCTGAGGATGACCACAGCGAGGCCCCGTGGGTGGTCCTGTCTGTGACCTGAGGGGCCTGGAGAGCTCTTGGTGGGCCCGGAGGACAGGGCCTCCTGCCTGCTGCGTCCTGCCTAGCACTGCTGGCACTCAGCAGTTCGTGAAGAAATACTCACAGGCAAACTGGCTGTCCCAAAGGAGCCTTGGGACAGCCAGTTTGCCTGTGAGTATTTGGTGTTTGGTATGATGCTTTGCCACTCCTTGGGGAGACACTGGGCTGGCAGCAGGCTGAAGATGCAGGCTTGCAGGCTCTGCGCTGTCTTCTGTCTTTCTGATGTCTCTTTCCCAAGCTCCGGGTGAGGAGGTGACGCATGGTCCTGCCTCGGGGAGACCCCTGAGAAAGCATCTAATGCCCCTTTCCCAAGCTGCAGACCCAGGAGGTGGAGTCAGGCATGGCTGTGTGGACCAGGCATTTACAGTGTCTGGAGGCTCCTCTCATAAAAAGGGCTGAGAATCCTACAACTGCAAAATGTACAGAAACACATGACCAGGTGGGAACGAGGTGGGGGCTGTGGTCCTGCTTCCCCCAAGGGCCAGTTATGCCTGGTGCAGGGTGGGGCTGGGAGGCCAGAGGACCTGGACACATGCCGGTGGCAAGTCCCTTCGCAGCTCTGTCTTCTCGTCTGTAAAGAGGGTGGCATTAGCCTTGTGAGGACGGACCGGGAGAACGGCATGACCACCAGAGCCGTGGACTTGTCGGCTGCTGTTGCAACTGCCTCTGCTCCATGACTCCCACAGGTCCTGCCTGCGCTGGTTGTGTTCCTTCTCCCCACCTCCCTGCATCCACCTCCAATCAGTCTCCTGCCTCCCCAGCCCATGCCGCCCTCTGCAGAGAAAGACACATGATCCCCTCCAAGTATTTCTGGCTTTGGCCTCAGCCTCAGCACTTTCCTGCTGTCCCCACTTGCCTGTCTTGTCCCATCCCTCAGCCCTTTGTCAGTATCAGAAGGCCAGGCCCATCTCAGGGATCCTTTCTTCCGCAGGGCTGTCCCCACCACACCCCTCAGGCCCCCCAACATTTGTCCAGGGACCACCAGCTTCACTGGTCACATGCATTTTCCTAGGTACCCACCAGGAAGGAGCCCCTTACCGCTTCCTCCCTGGGCCCCACTTGCCCACAGCAAAGTCTGAAAAGTTGACCTGAGGGCCCTCAAGGTTTTACTTTCCTTCCTCAGAAAAAGCACAGCTCTTGAAGTTGTTTAGGGTAACCTGATCTGATCTGAGTTCTATGAAAATGCTCCATCAAGAATGGAGATGAAGGCAGGGTGCAGTGGCTCATGCCTGAAATCCCAGCACTTTGGGAGGCTGAGGTGGGTGGATCACTTGAAGTCAGGAGTTTGAGACCAGCCTGACCAACGTGGCAAAACCCCATCTCTATTAAAAATATGAAAATTAGCTGGGCATGATGTCGGGTGCCTGTAATCCCAGCTACTCAGAAGGCTGAGGCTGGAGAATCTCTTGAACCCAGGAGGCGGAGGTTGTGGTGAGCAAAGATCATGCCACTGCACTCCAGCCTGGGCAACAGAGGGAGTCATCCAACAAAAAAAAAAAAAAAAAAAAAAAAAAAAAAAAAAAAAAAAAAAAAAAAAAAAAAAAAAATGAATAAAAGAAAATGATCAAAAACAGAATTTAAAATTAGCTGCAGACCAGGTACAATGGCTCATGTCTGTAAGCACTTTGGGAGGCCAAGGCGGGCAGATCACATGAGGCCATGAGTTTGAGACTGGCTGGGCTAACATGGCAAAACCCTGTCTCTATTAAAAATACAAAAATTAGGCCTGGCGCAGCAGCTCACGCCTATAATCCCAGCACTTTGGGAGGCTGAGGTAGGCAGATCAAGAGATCAAGATCATCCTGGCCAACATGGTGAAACACCATCTCTACTAAAAATACAAAAATTAGCTGGGCGTGGTGGCGTGCACCTGTAGTCCCAGCTACTCGGGAGGCTGAGGCAGAAGAATTGCATGCAACCGGTAGGCAGAGGTTGCAGTGAGCCGAGATCCCACCACTGCACTCCATGCTGGCGCCTGGCGACAAAGCAAGACTCTGTCTCAAAAAAANAAAAAAAAAAAAAAATGGAGATGAAGAAAAGATCAGGCGATGACGTTCAGACAGCGTAAAAGGGAAATAGCAAACGTGGTAGGGCCGTGGCAGGTGCACAGAAGCTGGAGAACCCAGGCCCTGGAGGATGGGAGGAGGGAGGGGGGATGCACAGCCCTCCAGGTGCCATTAGAAGTGTGGGCTGGGGCCTCCTGGGAGCCGCTGCCAACTCTGTGGGGGGCAAAGAGCCCTTCTGCCTTCAGTGCTCCTGGGCAGTCTGGCCGCTTGCTACTGCATAGTCCACCAGAAACAGGATGATGACCGCACAGGTGGGAATGAAGGATTGTTTTTGTGGAGTACGTTGTATTTTAAAACGGATTTTACTGATCCAAAAAAGTTACATTCTGTTGAGGATCAATAGCAGATAAAAGGCAAAATGTAGATGATATCAGCCGAAGCCTGTCCAAGTGAAATCCACGTGAATAGATGGCTTCCCTGGCAAAGTGGAGGTTTTAAGAAGCTGCTATGGACCAGGTTCCATCATGGAGCCCTCAGGGTTTCTGCTGCCACCCCAAGAAGTCCTCAGGAGAATCTACCTGTGGGGACATAATGATATTTGCACACTCATTTCCTACATTATTTTCTTCTTCCATTTTGTTGCTGTTTTTCTATTACATGCTGGAAGGCAGCAAGTTAAGCAAAGGCACCGGGCCACTGAGAAACTGAAGCAGCTGCCGTCAGGCCACTGCCTCTGCCTCATTTGAAAAGGCAGGTACATAAGCACACAAACAGCATATACTTATTTAAATCCTGGAATTCAGTTTTCTTAAAGTTTCTGCCTTTTAGAAATTTTCTCTCGTATCTTAGTGAGAAAAATAATGATTTGGGGTAATGATGACTTTGAGGGCACTGAAGGGCACCACACCACTCAGCAAAGAGCTGGGCCTGAGGGTGACACGGGGTGCTGGCCTGGTCAGCACCAGAGTCCAGCGTAGCAGTGTGTGAGCACCATGGACCGGCCTCATGGCCTAGAAACTCCTCCTGGCTCACCTGCCTCTCTGCATCCTCCACCCACTGCTCACCTGAACTCCAGCGTCCTCCCTGAACTGTTCCATCATGCTGTGCTGGCCCACAAGTGATGGCTGCCCCATTAGCCTTCTACCACACGGACAGGACGGAGCGTTCAGGGAACGTTAACACAGCTCATCACTGACAGGGCGCCCTCCCAGGGACATGCTCCTTTAGCGCTTATGCCGGTCCACAGCCAGGCCACAATGCCCTGGACAGGTTCCTCTTGCATCCTGGATGCTCCAGGCAGGGCCGCTGGCCTGGCTCTCAGATACTACCCAGGAGGCCATGCGTGTGCATGTACAAGTGTGCAGCCATGTGTGTATGTGCAGGTGTACTGTGTGTGCATGTGCATGTGTGTGAGCACAAGTTTATATATACATACATGCATACATCCACACACACAAGAATGTACCCATGTGTGTATGTGTGGGTGTACTCTGTGTGTGTGCATGTGTGTGAACACGTGTTCATATATACATGTATGCATACATGCACATGCACAAGCATGCACCTGTGTATGCGCAGGTGTACTGTGTGTGTGCATGTGTGTGAGCACGTGTTGACATATACATGTATGCATACATGCACATGCACAAGCATGCACCTGTGTATGTGCAAGTGTATGGTGTGTGTGCACGTGTGTGAGCACGTGCTCATATATACAGGTAGACATACATGCACGCACACAAGCATGCACCCGTGTGTGCATATATACAGTCATGGCTTCCTCCTGAACTGCATCAGGACACCAACCAGGAGTAAAAATTTTCATCAAATTCAGTTTGATATTCACAACAAACGAGCGTCTGACCAATATTTAGAGATAAATGATTGTTTAATTGAATTTTCAGTCAAAAATCAAGGAAAGATGTTCAACCTCAGATATCTGAGGCCCTGGGAGCTCCATTCATTGATCTTAAAACACATGGCTTGCTTGGCGACCATGCTGCCCATTCTGCACACGACATCATGTGTTGCCTCTGCTAAGTTATCCCTTAAAGTCAACACCTAGCCAGCCACATGAGCTGCGAGCTCCTACCGCTGAGCCAAATCACAGCTTTGTGTTTAAAACAGTAACTTACAAACTCAGCATTTTTTCATGTAAAAATGCTAAAATTTGTTTAATTCTTTATCTCATCGTCATAATAAACTCTTCACAGGGAAGCAGAATACGACTCATTTTTAGAAAAGTCCAAGAACTGGCTGAGTGTGGTGGCTCATGCCTGTAATCTCAGCACTTTGGGAGGCTGAGGCGGTTGGATCACCTGAGGTCAGAAGTTTGAGACCAGCCTGGCCAACATGGTGAAACCCTGTCTCTACTAAAAATACAAAATTAGTTGGGCGTGGTGATGGGTGCCTGTAACCCCAGCTACTTGGGAGGCTGAGGGTGGAGAATCGCTTGAATCCAGGAGGCAGAGGTTGCGGTGAGCCAAGATCATGCCACTGCACTCCAGCCTGGGCAACAAGAGTGAGACTCCATCTAAAAAGAGAGAAAGAAAGAGAGAGAGAGAGAGAGGTCCGAGAACTGACATTATTTTGCAAGTAGCACAAAGAACCCACTCTCAACCATTAACTTCAAGTTTTAAAAAGGTAGGATGAACATGCATGAAATTGCTGCTGTGAGCTGGATAACCTCAGTGTTCAGTGCTACAGCAGTAACCAGTAAGTCAGTGGTAACTAGGAAGGAAGGCTGATGTCTTCATGATGGTCCACTCATTTCCCTGAGAATTGATCTTTGGGGCAATTTGAGTTTAGGAGTATGTGGGATTCTATTTTCTCCGGTAAATTTAAAAAAAAATCAAACCTGGGTATTCCACATCAGCACACGAACACCTATGACAGTGGAACTAAGAATAGTCCTGGAGCTAGGGACACTCAATCTTAAAACAACTCATCTAACTTTCTGGTCACATGGAAAAGGCCAGTTTGCCCCAGCTGGGTCTTTGTGCACTCCTGGATTTTTCTGCTACCCAGGCCAGGCAGGTGCACAAGGGGACAGGAGGGTGTGCACACAGGGACAGGACAGGTGTGCATGCAGTGACAGGAGTGTGAGCACACAGTGACAGGAGGGTGTGCATGCAGGGACAGGAGTGTGAGCACACATTGACAGGGGGGTGTGCATGCAGTGACAGAAGGGTGTGCACACAGGGACAGGACAGGCGTGCACGCAGTGACAAGTGTGAGCACACAGTGACAGGAGGGTGTGCATGCAGTGACAGGAGTGTGAGCACACAGTGACAGGAAGGTGTGCATACAGGGACAGGACAGGTGTGCATGCAGGGACAGGAGTGTGAGGCACAGTGACAGGAGGGTGTGCATGCAGGGACAGGAGTGTGAGCACACATTGACGGGGTGTGCATGCAGTGACAGGAGGGTGTGCACACAGGGACAGGCGTGCACGCAGTGACAAGTGTGAGCACACAGTGACAGGAGGGTGTGCATGCAGTGACAGGAGTGTGAGCACACAGTGACGAGTGTGAGCGCACAGTGACAGGAGGGTGTGCATACAGGGACAGGATGGGTGTGTACGCAGTGACAGGACAGGTGTGCATGCAGTGACAGGAATGTGAGCACACAGTGACAGGAGGGTGTGCAAGCAGTGACAGGATGGTGAGCATGCAGTGACAGGAGGTTGTGCGTGCAGGGACAGGATGGGTGTGTATGCAGTGACAGGACAGGTGTGCAAGCAGTGACAGGATGGTGAGCACACAGTGACAGGAGGTTGTGTGTGCAGGGACAGGATGGGTGTGCACGCAGTGACAGGACTGTGAGCATGCAGTGACAGGAGGGTGAGCATGCAGTGACAGGAGGTTGTGCATGCAGGGCAGGGTGGGTGTGCACGCAGGGACAGGAGGGTGTGCAAGCAGGGACAGGATGGGTGTGCACGCAGGGACAGGATGGGTGTGCATGCAGTGACAGGACGGTGAGAACGCAGTGACAGGAGGTTGTGCATGCAGGACAGGGTGGGTGTGCACACAGTGACAGGAGGGTGTGCATGCAGGGATAGGATTGGTGTGCATACAGTGACAGGGGTATGCACATAACAGGAGGGTGTGCATGTGGTGATATGTGGGTGTGCACGCAGGGACAGGAGGGTATGCCCAAGGGCACAGGAGGGTGTGCAACCTGCTCCTGGCTGTGGCCTCTGCCCCCAACTATGTTCTACCTTCTGTTTTGTCCCAAGAAACGCCTGACACTTTAGAGAGGTCACTGATCTTGATCACAAATTTGAAAGACTCATAAGGCATCTAACATTTTAAGCTGTACAAAACAATTAAGACTAAACACCTTGGAAAACAAAAAGCACACAGGAGGTTTGACTTTTTGCATCCGTGCTGCCCATGCATTTGCTCCTGCCAGGGCAGTGCCTGGCAGCCTTCTGTAGGGAGCCACCAAGTGCCCACCCCCAGGAGACCCACCTGGCTGCCCCTGCTGTGTAGCTCTGGAAGGCTGGCCTTGCAGCCACCTGAGAGGCCTCTGCTTAGGAAGCAGGAGGCCCCTGGCTATGCCGTGCTGATTGGATGCAGGCAGACAGAGGGAAGGATCTTAAAAGTCACAGTGCGATCACAGTCTGCCAGCGATCACAGTTTTGCTTAGGTTGGTGACTGCTGGGCTGGTTGTCCTGAGGCAGGAGAGGACTGGGCCTTGAGGACAACAGGGACCAATCAGGTCATGTCCTCTGTCTGGCTGGACCTCCTCTCTCACTCTACCACTCAGGGATGCCTATCATGGGCCGCTATCTGAAGAGGCCTGAGGATGAAAACCTAGGAAACTGGCTGTGAGTGATTCTTTGTCCTCCAGCAGCGTCCACATAGCAAGGAGAGGACACTGGCCTGAGCTTCGCAGTGACTGAGCAGGCATCAGCAGGCACAGGTTTGCCAGCTCTGGAGATCAGCCCTCTGAATGGTGACAGGTCTCACTTCTCATCATGAAATGGAGCTGAAGCCTCCTCCCTCTTGTGGCCTCTGCAGCAGCAGGGCAGCCCAGCCAGGGGCCAGCTGGGATGAGCCTTGGTCACCAGGGATACAGAGAGCTCTGGCTTTGGGCAACTAGGGGCTGAGGAGAGGCCTCACTCCAGAGCCTGCAGCTGAAAACTATGCTCTATCCTTAAATTTGGCTACTTTTTCCTGCTATTAGTAGACTTCTGTACACAATACAGATATTACACGTGGTTTCTGTAGCTTCTCTCCTAACTGCTCTGAGCTGGCACTCACCCCGCAGAGCACCGGCTGCCTCCGCTCCCCCAGCAAGAGGTACACATCTTTTCCACCAGGCTGTGGCTCTGCTCCCAGCTGTGAGATCACCTTTTCCCAAGACTTGGAGCTGGCCTGGCTCCCAGCCAAACCCTCAGACAGATGGAAACACACTCCACCAGCATATGGAACTCATTTCATATCATGTGTGAAAATACACACACACATATCCTGATCATTTAAAAGTATGACCTTCACATCAATTAAGGCTATTATGGGGTACATTTTAAATGAAAGGCTATCATACTCAAAATTACCAGATTAATGAGTTACCAAGAAAATTATCTATGCCAGAAAAACTATGACTGATTTTCCAAAATAGGATTAGATTGTTCATATGTATTAACCAAAAATAAGCTCTGCTTTGCAGTCGAAACCACACAACCAGTTTCCAAAAAGAGAACTGTATGGGACGTGGCATCAGTGTCTCTGCACACACAGAAAGTTAGCTTCAGAAAGAGGTTGGATCCAGTCAACTAGCTAGCAGAATACAACTGTTCAAACAACTCAACATTTGTCCGACCAAATGCAACCATTTCCCCCCACTCTGACTTGTGTGTAGACATCCTCTAATTCCAATTCGATGCATAATCTCCAATAACATAGCCATTAATTTAATAAAGGAACTCACCAATTTTAAATTGCAATAAATTTACCAAACATTTTCACTGTTTATGGAGAGCTTTACAGTAAGAAAGTATCAACAAAAGCAGGCACATCCGTGTACAAAGTGTTGCTGTTGGGTGTTTTCACTTCTTCTTTCCTGAATTACCAGCTGCTTTGCGTCTCTGTCCTGTCGGCGGCGCGCTCTTCCTCCGCGGGAAGTCGCCGTCCCGGGGCGGGCGCTCGCTCCGTCCCCCTCGCCTCGGACCACCAGGCAGAGCCGCCCCAGGGTTTGGACTTGCCAAGAAAAGTGCAGTCGGGCCAGTCAAGCCCAAACATTTATTGTAAACTTGGAAATGGAGTCCAGATATGAACGACACAGATAAGAAGAGAAACCTCCCCGATACAGAAATGGTCACACCAGGGACCCCCTCCTGTGGTCACGGAGCCCCGCAGAGGGGCTACGTGGAAGAGGCGGCGACCCTGAGGCCTGGCCCGGGCCCCCGCCCCGCCGCCCGTCCTCCCTCTCCGCGGGGGTCCTGAGCGGGGCGCGGGGTGGGGGTCCGTCCCGCGGGCTCAGCAGGCCGCCCGGCTGGTCTCCCAGGGCCGCGGCGTCTCGCAGGGCGGCCGGCAGCAGTAGGGGTAAGAGGCGTTGAGGTCGGGGTCCGAGGGCGCGTACCCCGGCAGCTCCACCGACGGGTGCCCCCCGCAGCGCACCTCCGCGCCCGCCTCGTCCAGCGCGTGGAGGACGCCCACGTTGATGTAGGAGACCGCGTGGTGCGCCGCGAAGCCCGCGCAGTCCCCGGGGGCGGCCAGGTCCGAGTCCTCCGGGGACAGGATGGAGGCCTCGCTCGGCCGCGGCTGCAGCCGCCGCCCCCGCCGGCCCCTCCGGCCCCGGCGCGCCCGAGAGGCGGGCGGCTGCGCGCGGAGCCCGGAGCCACCGCGGGGCCGCGCCAGGGCCCGGCCTCCCCTCCGCCGTCCGCGCCGACCGCGCCGGGCCTGAGACGACCGGTAGTTCTTGACCAGCAGGAGGCTGAGCAGGCCCAGCAGGCACTCGAGCGAGTTGAAGACGGTGGAGAGCACCAGGCCGCGCTGGTAGTCCTTGAGCTGCCGGCACTTGGCGGACGTGGCGCTGTCCAGGGTGCTGCGGGAACGCGGGGCGCCGGGGGCCGCGCCGGGGGCCGAACCCGGGGCCGCGCCGGGTGGGGCCGAGCCGGACGCCCGCGGGGGCAGGCAGTAGTGCGAGTACTTGCGCTCTACCAGCGACACCGTGTCGCCGTCGATCACTGCGCCCGCGAAGGCGCTGAGGACCCCGAGCATGAAGACGAGGACGCCGAGCAGGAGCAGGTTCTGGCTGCTCACCGGGCCCGGGGCCCCGGCCGCGGCCCCCGGCTCACCCGGCGCGGCCTCGGCAGCTCCCGCGGAGGCCGCGGGGACCCCCAGACCCGGGCCCGGCTCCGGCCCCGCGAGGGGCGCTTCCCGGGGCCCGCAGCAGAGCAGGGCGGCGCCAAGCAGCGAGAGGCCGGCGGCCAGCAGCAGCCCCGAGTAGAAGGCGCCGGCGGCGGCCCCCAGGCGGAACGGCTCCCCGCGCAGCTCCGAGCCCAGCGAGAAGCACTTGAGGCCGACGGCGGCGGCGCTGAGCGCGCAGGCGAGCAGGAGGCAGGAGGAGAGCGCGGCGCAGGCCCCGCGGACGCTCCACTTCATCCTCCGCGCCCGAGCCGGCCCGCACCCCGCGCGCCCGCCGCCGCCCGCCGCCGCCCCCGCCGCCTGCGCCTCCTCCCGGCGCCGCGC
>NW_016107432.1:2454645-2487090 GCF_001604975.1 Cebus imitator
GCCCCCGGCAGCCCCCGCCGCCCCCGGGACGCCCCTCCGCCACCTCCTCCGGTACCGGGGCCCCAAGCCGCGTCTCTCCGCCCTCCTTCCCTATCCGCGCCCCTCTCCGGCGCGGGCCGCTGCGGGAACGCCGCCCTCATTTCCCAGCTTTCTCTCTCTCTCTCTCTCTCTCTCCCCCTCTCTCTCTCCCTCTCTGTCCTCCCCCCTCGGACCCCCTGGGCCCCACCCCCGGCGCTCCCCACCGCTCGGCGCCCTTGCGTCTGCGCTCCCCTGTCTCCCCTATCCGCTGGGTCTGGGCCGCACTTCCCACCCACCCGCCTGTCAGCGGCCTGTGGAAGTTATGGGGGTGCAGGGAGCAGGGAGAGAGGAGCTCTTATGCTATGGGGGAGTGGGTATGCGGGAGAGTCTGGGTTAAAGAAGGGGAAAGGGGGAGCCTGGGAGAGGAGGGAGGAAAGGAGGAGAGCTCGGGTGCTGGGGTGAGGGGAAGGAGCCCGGGAAGGGAGGGGGAGGGGGCGGGTGCTGGGGGGGAAGGAGCCGGGGGGAGGGGGACAGGTGCTGGGGGGGAAGGAACCCAGAGGAGGGAGGGGGAGAAAAGCCCGGGTGCTGGGGGCGGAAGGAGCCCAGGGAGGAAAGGGGAGGAGGGCCTGGGTGCCTGTGGGTGCTTGGGGGAGAAGGAGCCCCGGGAGAAGGGGGAGGGGACCGGGTGTTTGGCGGGGCAGGGGGAGGGGGGAAGAGTTCAGGGCATGGGGGAGGGAGCCGGGTGCTGGGGGGGAGGAAGGATCCCGGGGAGGGAGAGGGAGGAGGGAGCCAGGGAGGGGGTTGTCCAAGGGAGGGGGACGGTCAGGGTCTCTGGGAAGTGCTGACGTGTGCCCGCGTGCGGTGTGTCGCTTCTGGGCTCGTGTGCGGTCTGTAGTGTGTTTCGTGTGTGGTGTGTGCATGTGCGTGTGCGCGCGCGTGTGTGCGGGTGGGCCGTGTGCGTGTGCACGCGGTTCGGGATGAGCAAGGTCGCTGACTTTTAGGACTAGCCATTTGAACCAAGCTGGAGGTGACGTCTTAGGCAGAACCGTGGATGAGTCTCGTTTGGTTTTAGTCTACAAAGCGCTTCTGGATCAGACAGGAATTTTCCCCAGACGCGGGTGCACGTGAATTAATTCATCAGAAGGCGGTTCACGGCCTGAGTGAGGGGGACGAGGGCGGCAAATTCCTCCGCCTCATTCCTACCCTGACGATTCAAGGTGGGTGAGGGGAAGGCCGGGGTGGCTGGTGGGTGGGGTGGGAGAAGGTCACCTCCCCGGCCTCTCTGGGCCCTCCTGCCTCTTCCCGAGAGGAGCTCGCCTCGGCCCCTTGGTTGGGGGGTGGGGGCGTCTCCGGAAGGGCCTCGGCCCAGCAGCTGGGCCTGCACTCCTGGTCCCTTCCAGTTCGTTTCTGCTGCGGCGGCAGAGAGGCTGGGGAGCCGATGACTCACCCTCCTGGCTAATTGCGGCGTTAAATAACTTTGCGCCGGATTCGGTGGCTGCAGCCAGGGAAAGCGCTCCGCGCGCGGGGGAGGTGCAGGTTCGCGCTGAGAACGCACCTCGGTCCCCGTCACCAACCTTAGCAAGTTCTGGCCTGTGGAGCCTGCGCCCAGAGTGCACAGCTTCAAGGCCCTGAAGGGCACGGCGTGTCCCGTGGTGCCCGGTGGACCTGGGCAGAGCCCCCAGAGGCCCTGTCTGAAGGAAGCGGCACCCACAGGTTTCAGGCAGTGCGGGCGCAGGCCCCTCGCCCACCTTCACGGAAGCCATCTGCCCATGTGAATCTATGCGAAGGCCCTTCCTGCGCTCCCTGGACATGTGCGTGGGATTTACTTCAACGGCGATAGCTGCGAGGGGGACGAGCATGTTTCACTGTATTTTTAGCAGAGAATGCAGATTTTAGAACCTCGCGAACGGTCCTGCGTCCCTGCACGATGACTCGCCAGAGCAGTGGGAATAGCGACCCTTCCTTTGCATCGATGGTGCATAGGTTTTCAAAGGACAGTGTGTAAATCGGCTTGTATAATAATCGTGGCACCCACGCGCGCCAGCAGACTTACCATGAGCTGACTTCCACTGATTATTTCAGTTTCCAGGGAAACGAGGTTTGCAGCCACCTCCGGTGAGGGCGGAGCGGCCTCTCCATTCTCAATGCGGGAAGGCTGCTGCAGCCACAATGATTAGGCTTTGAAGGAGGAAGTGAACAGATGAGGCCTCATCCTGCCCCCTCCCAGAAGGTTGGGGGTGGAAAGATGGGGCTGTGCCCTCTGAGGGCAAGGAGAAATAGCTTGGAGGGGGTTCTGCCATCAGAAGTCCCATAGGAGGCAGGTCAGTCCTGCAGAATTTCTCCCCAGTCTGGCCTCTAGACGCCTCGATGCCTCCCCAGCTCATCACAAGACGCCTCCATGGCACTGACGCCTGTTCCTGCCACGGGCCCTTTGCACCTGCGGCTGCTGCAGCCTGGGTGTGTCACCTCTCCACATCCCCACCCGGTGTCTGCCTTTACATTTCATAGGTGCTCGCTTCACCCCACGCAGGAGTAACTCAGTTTTGTGGGATCCCACTGCCCTCCAGGTGCCGCTCCGAATGCTCCACACAGCTTTTCATTCAGTCCTTGCAGCTTGCTAAGGTAGGCGGCCCCACTGTCCTCACAGAGGCTTCTCAGGCATGAGCCAGTGACTGGTGCACCGCCTCCCTGCCCTCCCCTGCCAGGGTAGATGGTCCTCCATAACAGCCAGGACTTCCCTGTGGTCCAAAGTTGTGTGTCCCTGCCAGACTGGGAGCTCAGCGCACTGCAGTCCTGTCCATCTACTCCCCCCCCCACCCCATCAGGATCTGGCTTTGCCCCAGCTGTGTGGAATGAATGCATGAACAAATGAGTGGGTGGGTGGCTCAACTTGTGACAGGGCAGAAAAGTCCGCTGGTTCTGCTTAGAGCTGCTTGGGCCAGGTGAGGCAGGCCACCAGGCAGGCAGACCGGCCCCCCGTCTCCGTGTTGAGGGTGGGGAAGGGACTCTGTGAGGGCGGGCGAATGCCCCAGCAGCAGGAACATCAAGAGCAGAGGCCCTGGAGGGGACCCCCTGGAGCTGGCGCACAGAAAAGTCCCCAGGTAGGAGGGGCAGAGTGAGGGCAATACCATCAGGCAGCAGGTGCCCACCCAGAAGGGTCTTTGAGCCTTGCTGGGAAGTTCAGGCTTTACCCTGCAGATAAGGGATGAGGCCCTGCCTGGTGTGTCTGGAAGGAGCCCTGCCGCTGGGGAGCAGGTGGGTGGCTGCCCATCACGGTGCAATCACAGCTTTGCCTGCTCATCTCCCCTGCCATCTCCCATCACTTCCTCACGCTCTGCAGATGGTCAGTGATGTTCCTGAGTGACATTGGGTTGGCAGAGAGGGGAGGGGAGTCTGTGGCCCAGTCATGCAGAGCTTCCTTGTGCAGTCTGTTGAGCTCACAGGGACCCTTCAACAGCCCTTCTCTCTTAGGGTTGGCCTCTGCACTTGAGCTGGGTTCTGACACTTAAAATCAGAAGTGGAATTGGAAGCAGACGCAGGCACATGTGGAACGCTGATTCCATTGCTTTCTGGCAGAATCCCGTCCCCCAGACCCACCTGTGAAACCTCCTCCTGACCCTTGACCCCACTCCATGAGGGGACCTCAGGAAGCTGCAGGCTTGTCTGGTGATTTTCGGGGCCCAGGGCTCAGGGCTCAGAGAGGGGCACCCACCTCAGAAAGAAGCACCACACTCATGAGAAATGACTTTGATAGGTTGTTGGGGAAAGAGGAGTTATTTTAAAAATCACAGAGCCCATCATGTGCCAGCATGTTCACACAGGGCATGTAGTCCCTGCAGCCGCCTCTGTGCTAGGGCCACGTCCTGTCCTAACGAAAAGGAACCGAAGCCCAGAGACGGTGTCAAAAACACTCGTGAGGTTTTTTCTGATTACAACAGCAATTGTGTTAATCCAAGAATATTTTTCCTATCAACTGTAAACTTTATTTTAATATTTACATATTTATGAGCATTTAAAATGCAATCTCCTAGAATATTGACTTCAATTAATATTGAAGTCAATATTAATTGAATTTGGCTGATTCTAATTATTTTTACTAATTTGTTTATCACTTCACTTTTTAGTACTTTGGTTTTTTTGAGATGGAGTCTTGCTGTCCCCCAGGCTGGAGTGCAGTGGTGTGATCTCACCTCACTGCAACCTCCACCTCCCGGGTTCAAGTGATTCTCCTGCTTCAGCCTCCTGAGTAGCTGGGACTACAGGCACCTGCCACCACACCTAGCTAATTTTTGTGTTTTTTAGTAGCGACGGGGTTTCACATGTTGGCCAGGCTGGTCTCAAACTCCTGACTTCAGATGATCTGCCCACCTTAGCCTCCCAAAGTGCTGGGATTACAGGCATGAGCCACGATGCCTGGCATCTTTTTAGTACTTTTATCCTTTATTTTTCTAACGACCTAAATACCCAACATTTTAAATTATTAATCTTCGCCCTCTCGTCTCCGAGAACAATCACTATTGATCTTCCACTGACACAGCCACAGTGTGTGCATCTCTGTAACTCTGCACAGCTGGTGATTTATTGAAAGAACTTACTCGGAAAACCACAGCCAGTGAGTTCTTGGAGACACAATAATGCACCTTAATTATTGGCTTAACAGCTTTTGTCTTGTGAAATGTAATGGATCCACAGAAGCATCATAAAGTATACATGTAATAGCCTAATGACTTATAAATGAATATCTGTATACTTCCCACCCAAAAAACAAGAATATCGCAGAATTTGAGTACACAACCCACACAGCCTCCCTCCCACCAGAGCTTCTGCTGAGTTCATGTGAAATCACTTTCCTGCATTTTTTTTACACTTTTATCACCTTGACATGCATCCCTAACCGTTCTAGTTTGATTTTGCCTGGTTTGTGAACTTTACATTAATGGAATCATATCTGGCTTCTTTCATTCAACTTTGTGTCTGCAAAATGTTTCCGTGTTGCACGCAACGGTGGCTGATTCATCGTTGGTTACTGATTCACTGCATGAACACGACACAGTTTATTATCCACTTTGCTGCTGATGAACATTTATTTCTAGCTTGGGAATATTATGAATAAATTATGAGCCTTCTTATTTGTGTGCCCTGATGTACTTGGACGTGCATTTTTGTGGTATGTACTTAGCGAAATTGCTGGCTCATGAGTATACCTATCTTCAGGTATTACTTTGTGTGCCTTTTATATTGAGATACAATTTATGTGCAATAGCAATCATTCATGTTAAGTGTACAACTCAGTGAATTTAGACAACTGTACACCTTGCTATGAGTCACTACTGCCGAGGTCACCCAGCACTGTCCCAACTCTCCCCCAGTTCCCTTTGCAGGCATCCTCTCCCTCCATTCTGGGCACAGGCAATTATGACCTGCCCTCTTAGTATAGAATTTCACAGACATAGACTCATGAAGCGCAGAGTCTTTCATGTCTGGCTTCCTTCAGCGGGCAAAACGCTTGGAGACTTTTCCATGTTGCTGCATGAATCAATGGATCGCTTGTTTTTGTCGCTGAATAGAATTCCATCAACATTTGTTTACTCATCCATGAAATGATGGACATTTGGTGTTTTTCCATCTGAGATTGATATGAATAATGCTGCTATTGTCATTCAAGGACAACTCTTCTGTGAACATCTGTTTTCACTTCTTTTGGGTACATCCTCAGAAGTAGTATTGCTGGATTGTATCAAAAGTTAATATTTAACTTTGAAGAAACTGACAGACAGTTTTCCAGCATGGCTGCACCATTTTGCATTCCCAGACTAACGTGTGAAGCTCCTGACGCCCCATGCCCTCACCAGCCCACGCTGTTGTCAGTCTTAATCATGCTGACCGTTCTGGTGGGCTTTCAGTGGTATCCCATTGTGTTTTGATTCGCATTACCTTGACGACTAATAGTGTTGAGCCTTTCATGTATCTCTAGTAACGAGTCTATTCTAATCCTTTGCCAATTTTTAAAAAGTTGGATTGTCTTCTTGTAATTGAGTAATAAGAATTCCTTACATGTTCTGAACATAAGTTACTTATCAGATAAATGTTTCTCAAGTATTCTCTCCGAGGCTTTGACCTACCTTCTCATCTTCTTATTAACATCTTGTAAAAAGCAAAACTTTTCCATTTTGATGATATCCAATCATTACTTTTTTCTTTTGTGGTTTTTGTGTACTATTTAGGAAATAATTGTCAAACTAAGATTACAAATATTTTCTTGTCTTTTAGAAGTTTTGTGGTGGTAGCACTTAAGTATACATCTGTGATCCACTTTAATTAATGTTTGCATGTGGTGTGATGTAATAGTCAAGGTTTTTATTTTTGCACATGGATATCCACTTTTTCCAGTACCAAAATTTGAAAATAATCACCATTATCATTAACTTACCTTGGCGCTTTTATTCAAAATCAGTTGACTGGAAAATGTGGATTGATTTCTAGGCTCTCAGATCTGACCCATTGACTTATGTATCTTTTTTTTTTTTTTTTTTTTTAATGAAATCTCACTCTTCTTGCTCAGGCTGAAGTGCAGTGGCACAATCTCGGCTCACTGCAACCTCCACCTCCCAGGTTCAAGTGATTCTCCTGTCTTAGCCTCCTGAGTAGCTGGGATTACAAGCACATGCCACCATGCCCAGCTGATTTTTTGTATTTTTAGTAGAGACGGGGTTTCACCATGTTGGTCAGGCTGTTCTTGAACTCCTGACCTTGCGATCCGCCCACCTTGGCCTCCCAAAGTGCTGGGATTACAGGCGTGAGCCACCGCGCCTGCCATGTCTGTTCTTATTTGAACACCACAGTACCTGGATTGTTGTAGCTCCATAGTGAATGCTGGAATCAGGTAATGTAAGTCCTCCAACATTTTTCCTCTTTTTCAAAATAATTTGCTGATTTTAAGTCTTTTATATATAATCCATACAGATTTTAGACCCAGCTTGTCAATTTCTACCGGAAAATGTCTGTCAGGATTTTGACTGAGATTGTATTGAACATATATCTTAATTTGGGGATAAATAGTATGTTAGCAATATTGAATCTTCTACATTTATTTAGTCTTCATTAATTTATCTCATCAATATTTTGTAGTTTTCAGTGCACAGGTTTTGCACACATTTTGTTAAATTTTCCTATAAAGATTTCATTTTTAATATTTTGTATTTTGTAAGTGTTACTTTAAAGAAATAAGACACCCTCGTTATTTTTTTTTTCTGTGTGTGTTTTTTCTCTTTTTTCTTTTTTCTTTTTTATAGAGATGAAGTCTCACCATATTGTCCAGGCTGGTCTTGAACTCCTGGGCTCAAGCAATCCTCCCACTTCAGCTTCCCAAAGTGCTGGGATTACAGGCAGGAGCCACCATGCCCAACCAGATACCCTCATTAGATTTTTGTGTCTATTCTTATTTCTTTAGAGTAAAATTTACTTTAATAACTGTTCCTATATACATATATAGTATTAATATAAAATTGTTTGTTACTAGTATATATAAATTCAATTAACTTTTTAGATTGCCCCCTTAACCTGTGACTTTGCTGAATTCACTAATTCTAGCAGCTGCTTTTGTGTATTTGGTAAGATTTTTCTACATAGAAAATCATGCCACAGGTAAATAGAACCCATTTTACTGCTTCCTTTTCAAACTGCATGCTTTTTTTTCTTGCTTTATTGCATTGGATAGATCCTCATGCATAATAGTGAATAGAAATAATGAGAGTAAACACCCTTGCCCTGTTTCTTCTCTTAGTGGGAAACCATTTGGCCTTTCACCCTTAAGTATAATGTAAGCTGTAATTTTTTTATAGATGCCTTTTATCAGGTTGAAATCTATTTCTATCTTGTTGAGTGTTTCTATCATGAATAGTTGAGGAGTCTTGTCAAATGCTTTTTTTCCTTATCTGCTGAGATTAAAATATGGTTATTTTCTTTTTCATCCTGTTAGTATGATGAATTGCACTAACTGAGTTTCAAATGTCCAACCAAGCTTGTACTCCTGAGATGAAGCCCACTTGGTGACATGTATTCTTAATATATAATGGATATGACTTGCTGTTCTTTTGTTGAGGATTTTTGTGTTTAAGTTAATGAGGATAATATTTGTAGTTTTATTTTCTCATAATGTTTTTGTCTTTGTTTAGTGTCAGAGAAATGCTGACTTCATAAAGTGAGCTGGGAAGTTCTCCCTTGTTTTCTCTTTTCTGTAAAATAATTGTATAGAATTGGTATTCTTTCTTCCTTAAGTGTTTAGCAGAATTCACTTGCAAAGCCATCTGGGGTTGAAGTCTTCTTTGGGAATGGCTTTAACTATAAATTCAATTCCTTTAACGGATTTAAGGCTATTAAGGTTATATAATTTTTTTCTTGAATGAGCTTTAGTGTCCTGTGTTTTTCAAGGAATTTTTCCATTTTATTTAAGCTTTTAGATTTGTTAGCATAAAGTTGTCCCAATACCTCCTTAGACATTATGACTTTTACTGTGTATAAAACATACCTCAATAAAGCTGAAAAAATAAAATGCAAAAAAATCCCTTTTGGTCGGGCACTGTGGCTCATGACTGTAATCCCAGCACTTTGGGAGGCTGACCAGGTGAATCACCTGAGGTCAGGAGTTCAAGATCAGCCTGGCCAACATGCCAAAACCCCACCTCTACTAAAAATACAAAAATTAGCCAGGCATGGTGACAGTGCCTGTAATCCCAGCTACTTGGGAGACTGAGGCAGGAGAATCACTTGAACCCAGGAGGCAGAGGTTTCAGTGAGCCAAGATCGTGCACTACACTCCAGCCTGGGAAACAATAGCGAGACTCCATCGCAAAAAAAAAAGAAACCTTGCTTATTCATTTTTATCTATAGGATCTGTAACGAAGTCCCCTCTTTCATTTCTGATATTGGTAATTCATGGGTTTGTTGTTGTTGTTGTTGTTTTGTTTGTTTTTTGAGACAGAGTCTTGCTCTGTCACCAGGCTGGAGTGCAATGGTGCAATCACAGCTCACTGCAACCTCCGCCTCCCAGGTTCAAGTGATTCTCCTGTCTCACTCAGCCTCCCGAGTAGCTGGGATTATAGGGCGCCCGCCACCACGCCCAGCTAATTTTTGTATTTCTAGTAGAGATGGGGTTTCACCATGTTGGCCAGGATGGTCTTGATCTCTTGACCTTGTGATCCGCGCACCTCACCCTCACAAAGTGCTGAGATTACAGGCGTGAGCCACCATGCCCAGCCTCTTGTGTTCTCTTTTTTCTAAATTTGGCTACAGATTTATCAGTGATATTGATCATTTCAAAAAATTAGCTTTTGGTTTCATTCATATCTATATTGTGTTTTCTGCTCTTTGGGTTATTATTTCCTGTTTCTGCCTTCTTTGGCTTTAGTTTTTCCTTCTTTTCCTACTTCTGATTTGAGACCTTTCTTATTTTCTTATATAATTTTTAATGCTATAAATTTTGCTTTAAACATTTCCTGAATTATATTCCACAATTTTCCTTATGTTATGTTTTCACTATTATTCTGGTAAAAATATTTTCTAGTGATATTTGTGATTTCTTCTTTGACCCTTTGGTGTTTAGAAGCAAGTTAATTTCTAGACATTTGGGGTCCTTTCTGGATGAGTTGTTGTTGCAGATTTCTAATTTATTGCTGTTGTGGTCTGGAAACACTCTGTAAGATGTTGATCTTTTGAAGTCTGTTGAGACAAGCGTGTGGTCTGTCTTGATGAATGTCTCACACATGGCGGAAAGAGTGTGCGTTCTGGAGTTGTTGGTGATTATGTTCTCTAAATGTCAAGTTCAGTTTGTAGTGTTGCTTGAATCTTCTGTATACCTTTTTCTTTTTGTCTACTTGTTCTATTACTGAGAACAGCGTGTTAAATCTCCAGCTATGATCGTAGATTGTCTATTTTCCCTTTGGTTTTATTAGATTCTGTTTATATATTTTGGCATACTCTTACTAGATGTGTATATGTTTGTAATTGTATATTTCTGTTGTACTGAACAGGAACTATCCTTTTTTGTCTCTTAATACTCATTCTATTGAAGAATAATTTGTGTGTGATTGATACAGTACTACAGGCCATGTGCAGTGGCTCATGCTTGTAATTCCAGCACTTTGAGAAGCTGAGGCAGGAGGAATGCTTGAGGCCGGGAGTTTGAGACCAGCCTGGGCAATATAGTGAGACCATCTCTACCAAAAAAAAAAAAAAAAAGTTTAGGAAACCAGCCAAGCATAATGATATGTGCCTGTAGTTCTACATAGAAGGCGGCAGCAGGAGGATCGCTTGAAGCTAAGAGTTGGAGGTTGCAGTGAACTCTGATCACACCACTGCAGTCCAGGCTGGATGACAGAATAAGGCCCTGTCTTAAAACACACACACACACACACACACACACACACACACACACACACACACACACACCCTCAGCTATGACAGCTCTCTTACGCTAGCTGTTTGCATGGTATATAATCTTGAAGACAAAATAAGGTTGGTTCTTGCTTTCTTAAGTCAGTCTGACCATTTGTGCCTTTTGCTTGGGGTACTTCATTTATGTTTGATGCAATTATTTAAATGGTTGTAGTTACATGGTATTCTCTGCCTCATCTATGTTTTGTTCCTCAGTTTATTCTTTCTTGCCTTTTATTCATTCATTAATGTTATATTTTCTTTGGACATATTTGTCTTCCCTCATTAGTGGAAGTAAATTTCCATATCATTATTTTATCCATTAATACCAAGCTGCACTGTTTGCTCAAATTTACACCCACGTCCCTTTCTTAATTACCTTTTTCAATCTTTTAACTTTTGTTTTTTAAAATTTTATGTCTCTCTAAGTTTTCTGGTTATATCCATTCCATCTCCTTCTACATATTCTTATTTTATAAATGGCGGGCAGCAAGCTTGCCCATAGACATGGCGCAAAGGAGAAAGCCGGCTTCGTGAAAGGTGGGAGGAGGCTCATCCCTGCTGCCTGGCCCTGCACCTGCTCCTCCAGCAGCTCGAATCCATTTCTTACCATCCAGTCTTCACCCTCAGCAACCCAACTGGAGCCACTCAAGACCCATGAGCCAAACGGATGACCATCATTACTTCGAACAAGATGGCCTTGCAATTCCAGGTCACAGCCGCCTGCTGCCCTCAGAGGAATGACTCACCCCAAATCCAGATTCCACCATGCATGGCCATCAAACATGAGGCCATCTGGGGACACGTCATGGGGACTGGGTGCATATAAGTCACATTTCTAGCTACCTTTGGAAAACCTTTCTGTGTGAGATGAAAGGTGGTACCCAGCTTCTGGACTTGGAGTTTGGATTTCGGTTTCTAGCTGCCCTGAAACATGCTTGGGACACAGGCTTGGAAGACGGAGCAGCAAGGAAGCAGCGTCTCAGCGTCACGGTCTGCGCAGAGGGGCAGCGTTTGGCAGCTTCCGAGGCCAACTTCTCAGCAGAGGATCCCTGTGCCTGAGGACACAGTGTCCAGAGGTGCTGGGTGGGGCGGGGGATATGATAACTGGGAAACAGCCCTGAGCCGAGTTCCTATCCCTCCCAGCTGGGTAGCGAGGATTCAGGAGTTTGCAGAGCTCTGCCTGACACTGTGCTCAGGCGTGGCCTGGGCAGTGTCTTCGCATCATCAGCAAAGGCATCTGGGCTTTCTCCTGTCGGTCCTGGTGGCCCCCTCCATCATCCCTCCACGCGTGAGCCCCTCTTTTGTCATTTGCCTACGCTGTGTACATCAGGCTGGGGACACGCAGGCCTGACTGAGCATGGTGAGATCTAGAATTTACGCATCATTCAGTGAATGTTCTTTAGATTCTTGTTCAACATTTATTTGGTAAGAAGTAGGTAAAATTTTCCACTGATAAAGACCTTACGCTTTCTCAGTAACCTTATGTCCCGGCTGTCCTTTTGCTCACACCTTTGAGCTTTTCTTGCTGTTCGAGTCAGCGTCCTCTAGAGGGACGGGGCTAATAGGGTAGATGCATCTGTGAAGGGGGTTTCTGAGGAGAACTGACTACACAATCACAAGGTGAGGTCCCACCATAGGCCGTGTGCAAGCTGAGGCGCCAGGAAGCCAGTCCGAGGCCCAAAACCTCAACAGCAGGGATGCCGACAGCACCGCTGTGTCTGCGGCCGAAGCCCCGAGAGCCCCTGACAAACCACCGGGGTGAGTCCAGGAGCCCCACAGCTGAAGAACTTGGAGTCCGAGGTTGGAGAGCAGGAAGCATCCCGCACGGGAGAAAGACGGAGGCTGGGAGACTCAGCCAGTCCAGTCCTTCCACGTTCCTCTGCCTGCTCTATCCCAGCCGCGCCGGCAGCTGATGAGATGGTGCCCACCCCGACGGAGGGTGGGTCTGCCTCTCCCAGTCCACTGACTCAAATGGCAATCTCCTTTGGCAGCACCCTCACAGACACACCCAGGATCAGTGCTTGGCATCCTTCAATCCAGTCAAGTTTGGGTTGGATGATGACACTCAGTATTAGTATTAACCATCACACTCCCCAACTCAAAAAAGCAAAGAAAGAAACAAAATTCCCCAAAACACAACTATTTCTCAAGAGTGTTTGTAAGCCGTGCAGGACTTGCCTAGGGCTGCAAGGGTATGGTGGTTTCTAGGCACACAGCACCTCCGGAGAAAATTTCCATCATCTTTTCTCCTGCCACACCTCCCTCCCAGCCTCACGAAGGTGGGGCTCCCGCTCCCGACCGGATCCCACTGTTCAGTCTTCCAAGCACCTCCTTTCTGGACCTCCCTCAGGTTTCCTGTAATCCAGCGCAGCTCTGTCCCCCCAGCTCCTGTCTTCAAGCTTGAGCAGCTCCTTCCAGCATCTCTAGGCCATCAGACACCACCTTAGAAAGTTTTGGGGATATTTTTAAAATGGATTTGTCTTTTATGAGTTCAAGTTCAAACTAAGGGAGTCAATTTACTCACTAGTTTTTCTATTTCTGTGTAACAAATTTCACCATTTCAGTAACTTAACACAAATGCATTCCCTCCCTCCCTCCCTTCCTCCCTTCCTTTTCCTTTCTTTCCTGACGGAGTTTCACTCTGGCTGTGCAGGCTGGAATGCATTGGCACGATCTCAGCTCACCGAAACCTCTGCCTCCCAGATTCAAGCAATTCTCCTGCCTCAGCCTCCCAAGTAGTTGGGATTACAGGTGCCTGCCACCAAGCCTGGCTAATTTTGTATTTTTAGTAGAGACGGGTTTCATCATGTTGGCCAGGCTGGTCTCAAACTCCTGACCTCAGGTGATCCATCCACCTCGGCCTCCCAAAGTGCTGGATTTCCAGGCATAAGCCACTGTGCCCGGCCCTCTCTCCACTTTCTATGGGGTCAGCTGAGTCCTCTGCTTCTTGTCCCGCCAGGCTGAAATCAAGGCATCACCCACAGCTCTGATCTCATCTGAGGCATGAGGGTCTCTTCAGGGTTGTTCTGGTTGTTGATTTGTCAACAATCAGTTGTAGGGCTGAGGCCCTCAACCCCACCCTCAGAGGTCACCACCCTTCCCCAGTGGCCCACATGTGGCAGTGTGTGTCCTTCCTGCTTCTGCTTCTGCTCTCCTCTCAGGACTCACCTGATGAGGCCAGGCCTACCAGAGGAACTCAGGAGCCGGTGCGTGCTGGAGTTGGCTGGCACTGGCTCCCGGATGGATTGCTGCATTGCCAGGAGCTTTGCAAGCCAGTTATTAGATGCAGACATTGCTGAAAATTAAATGATATGTACTTGCAATAAATAAAGCTTACTTAAAACATAGGAAATAAATACTTGAAGCCATCACTTTCTAATTATTTTACTACATTTTCCATCACCTACGCACATGAGGTCAATGATGTCAGTTGTAGCTGTAGGGGTAAAAGCTGTAATGGGCTTCCACGATCTCTTCCCAGTGCTGTGCTCAGTGACTTCATGTGTGGCTCAAAGTCGGCCACGATGGGGGCATTTACACCACAGAAATTGGCAAATGCTACAAATGCAGGTTTGATTATTGTTTTATTGACTGTCTAGATTGAATAAAATTATGAGAAAATATGAGTAATGTAGATTAAAGTTAAATGTGTTGCGGCTCTAACCATTACATTGTGAAGAATACCAAAAATTAAGGAAATGTTCTTCTAGTATTAGAAAACTATCCTCTGGTTCAGAAGAGGCACTCATGTCATTGATGAAGTGACATTCCAATGCCTTTTTTATTTCAATTCTCTTTCACTCATTAACATAAATGAAAATATGAACCACGTTCAACTCAGAGCTGCACTGTTCATTAATAATGTGAGCAAGTTCTCTGCTGGGTCAGATGATAATCAGGCATTTGTTCAGAGCCTAATTTTGTGACACCATTGTTGGTGACAGAATTATAAAACTTGAGGGTGGGCCAGGTGCAGTGGCTCATGGCTGTAATCCTGGCACTTTGGGAGGCCGAGGTTGGCAGATCACTTGAGGTCAGGAGTTCGAGACCAGCCTGGCCAACATGGCAAAACCCCTTTTCTACTAAAAATACAAAAATTAGCCAGGCGCAGTGGTGCACACCTGTAATCCAAGCTACTTGGGAGGCTGAGGCAGGAGAATCACTTGAATCCAGGTGCCAGAGGTTGCAGTGAGCTGAGATTGTGCCACTGCACTCCAGCCTTGGTGACAGAGCAAGACTCCATCTCAAAAAAAAAACAAAAAACTGAGAGTGGATTGTGTAAGAAATAGCAAGTCACACTGGAGCAAGAGGTACAAAACAAAAATGATAAATATTTTAGCTTAAAATATGTTATTTCTAAAATTATATGAAGAAATTAGTAATGGGAATTTTTATGTTAACTCTCAAGTAGTAGCATGAATTTTAATAACAAAATTATTTTTCAAATTTTTAATATAAATTAAAATATGAACTACATTCAACTCAGGGCTGCACTGTTCATAAATGTGAGCAAGTTCTCTGCTGGGTCAGATGATAATCAGGCATTTGTTCAGAGCCTAATTTTGTGACATGGTTGTTGGTGATAGAATTATAAAAACTGAGGGTGGGTCAGGCACAGTGGCTCATGACCCTAAACTACCAAGAAAACAGATTAACTTATGTTTTTTAAGTGTGATTATGGTTAAAAAAAAAAAGACACAGAAAAGAATCCTGGTGCCCTTCACTCACATACTTGCTTATTGACTTGTTACTGTCAGGCAGCACTGAGATGAAGGATCTCTCAGTAATGCAATTTTTACTTCCTGGAAGGGTGCCCTCACTAGCCATCTTGCCATGAGAGTACAATGAACAAAGGAAAAGCAGGCATATTTATCCCTGATGCATTTGGGGTTGTCCCTACTGCTGTGTCTGATCTCCATTGGCTGGAGCCAGACCTCACAATCTAAACTAAAACCCAATTGGCTAACAACTTGAAACTTTTCTAAACAGGTAAAAGCAATGGAGAGCCATGGGGGTCCTCTTCACACAGGTGTCCCCAAGGCTCAGCCCTTGATTCTGTCCCTTCTGTCCTATACTCACTCCCTTGGTGACCTCGTCTAGATTTTTTGTTGTTCTTCTTTTCTTACATTTGAAGGTTATTTTTTTCTCCAACTTTTATTTTAAGTTCAAGGGTACATGTGCAGGATGTGCAAGTGTGTGACATGGGTAAACATGTTCCCTGGTGGCCTGCTGCACAAATCATCCCATCCCCTAGGTAAGAAGCCCAGCCTCCATTAGCTGTTACTCCTGATGCTCTCCCTCCCTCTACCCACCACTCTCCACAGGCCCCAGGGTGTGTCGTTCCCCTCCTACCCTGTCCTGTGTCCATGTGTTCTCATCATTCAGCTTCCATTTATAAGTGAGACTACATGGTATTTGGTTTTCTTTTCCTGCATTAGTTTGCTGAGGATAATGGCTTCCAACTCCATCCAGGTCCCTGCAAAGGACATGATCTCATTTCTTTTGATGGTTGCATAGTATTCCATGGTCTAAATGTGCCACATTTTCTTTATCCAGTCTATTGTCAGTGGGCATTTAGGCTGATTCCATGTCAGCCTATTGTGAATAGTGCTGCAGTGAACCTATGTGTGTATGTATCTTTATAACAGAAAGATTTATATTCTTCTTTTTTTTTTCTGAGACAAAGTCTCACTCTGTCGCCAGGCTGGAATGCAATGGTGTGATCTTGGCTCGCTGCAGCCTATGCCTCTGGAGTTCAAGCAATTCTCCTGCCTCAGCCTCCCAAGTAGCTGGGATTATAGGCATGTACAACCATGCCCAGATAATTTTTGTATTTTTAGTAGAGACAGTGTTTCACCATGTTGGCCAGGATGGTCTTGATCTCTTGACCTCATGATCCACACACCTCAGCCTCCCAAAGTGCTGGGATTACAGGCCTGAGCCACTGCTCCTGGCCAGACTGATTTATATTCTTTTGAGTATACACCCATTAACGATGTATACTCAAATGGTATTTTGACCTCTAGGTCTTTGAGGAATCGCCACACTGTCTTCCACAATGGTTAAACTAATTTACACTCCCACCAAGAATGTAAAGCATTCCTTTTTCTCCACGACCTTGCCAGGGTCTCTTGTTTTTTTTTACTTTTTACTAATAGCCAGTCTGACCAGCATGAGCTGGCATCTCACTGTGGTTTTGATTTGCATTTCTCCAGTGATCGATCAGTAGTGAGCTTTTTTTTTCATATGTTTGTTGGCCGCATGTATGTCTTCTTTTGAAGAGCATCTGTTCGTGTTCTTTGCCCACTTTTTAATGGAGTTGGTTTTTTTCTCATAAATTTGTTTAAGTTCCTTTGTCAGATGAGTAGATTGCAAACATTTTCTCCCATTCTGTAGGTTGTCTGTTCACTATGACGCTAGTTTCTTTTGCTGTGCAGAAGCTCTTTAGTTTAATTCGATCCCATTTGTTGATTTTTCGCTTTTACTGTAATTGCTGTTGGCATTTCAGTCATAAAATCTTTGCCCATGACTATGTCCTGAATGGTATTGCCTGGATTTTCTTCTAGGGTTTTCATAGTTTGGGGTTTTATAATACATTTAAGTATTTAATCCAACTTGAGTTAATTTTTGTATAAGGTGTAAGGAAGGGATCCAGTTTCAATATTCTGCATATGGCTAGCCAACTCTCCCAGCACCATTTATTAAATAGGAAATCCTTTCTCTATTGCTTGTTTTTGTCAGGTTTGTCAAAGATCAGACAGTTGTAGATGAGGGATCTTATTCTGTTCCATTGGTCTGTGTTTCAAAGATCAGATGGCTGTAGATGTGTGGTCTTATTTCTGAGTTTTCTATTCTGTTCTATTGGTCTGTGTGTCTGTTCTTGTGCCAGTATCATACTGTTTTGGTTACTGTGGCCTTGTAGTATAAATTCAGGTAGCATAATACCTCCTGCTTTGCTCTTTTTGCTGAGGATTGTCTTGGCTGTTTGGGTTCTTTTTTGGTTCCATGTGAATTTTAAAATAGTTTTTCTAATTTTGTGAAGAATGTCAATGGTAGTTAGATGGAACTAGCATTGAATCTATAAATTACTTTGGGCAGTATGGCCATTTTCATGATATTGATTCTTCCTATCCATGAACAGAGAATGTTTTTCCATTTATTTGTGTCATCTCTGATTTCTTCGAGCAGTGGTTTGTAGCTCTCCTTGAAGAAGTCCCTCACTTCCCTCGTTAGCTGTATTCCTAGGTATTCTTTTCTTTTTGTGGCAATTGTGAATGGGAGTTCATTCATGATTTGGCTCTCTGCTTGCCTGTTGTCGGTAGGTAGGAATGCTAGACATTTTTGACATTGATTTTGCATCCTGAGACTTTGCCGAAGTTGCTTATAAGCTTAAGAAGCTTTTGGGTTGACACAAAAGGTTTTTCTAGATATAGAATTATATCATCTGCAAACAAAGATAATTTGACTTTCTTTCTTCCTGTTTGAATATGCTGTATTTCTTTCTCTTGCCTGATTGCCCTGGCCAGAACTTCCAATACTATGTTGAATAGGAGGAATGGTGAGAGAGGGCATCTTTGTCCTGTGCTGGTCTTCAAGGGGAGTGCTTCCAGCTTTTGCCCATTCAGTATGATATTGGCTGTGAGTTTGTCATATATGGTTTTTATTGTCCTGAGATATGTTCCTCCAACACCTAGTTTATTGAGAGTTTTTAACATAAAGGGATGTTGGATTTTATCAAAGGCCTTTTCTGCATCTATTGAGACAAATATGTGGGTTTTGCCTTTCTTTCTGATTATGTGATGAATCACAATTATTGATTTGTGTATGTGGACCCAAGCTTGCATCTCTGAGATGTAGCCAACTTGATTGTGGTGTATAAGACTTTTGATGTGCTGCTGGAGTTGATTTGACAGTATTTTATTGAGGATTTTCCATTGATGTTCGTCAAGGATATTGGCCTCAAGTTTTCTTCTATCTCTGCCAGGTTTGGATATCAGGATGATACTGGCCTCATAGAATGAGTTAGGAAGGAGTTCCTCCTTTTCAATTTTTTGGACTAGATTCAGTAGAAATAGTACCAGCTCTTCTTTGTACCTCTGGTAGGATTCAGCTGTGAATCTGTCTGGTCCTGGGCTTCTTGATAGGCTGTTTACTGTTGCCTCAATTTTAGAACTCGTTGTTGGTCTATACAGGGATTCAGTTTCTTCGTGGTTCAGTCTTGGGAGGGTGTATGTGTCCAGGAATGTATCCATTTCTTCTAGATTTTCTAGTTTGTGTGCATAGAGATGTTTATAGTATTTGCTGATAGTTGTTTGTATTTCTGTGGAGTCAGTGGTGATACCCCCTTATTATTTCTGATTGCCTCTACTTGAATCTTCTCACTTTTCTTCTTTATTAGTTTAGCTAGCGGTCTATTATATTAATTTAAAAAACAGTTCCTGGATTCATTGATTTTTTAAAGGGTTTTTTGTATCTCTGTCTTCTGCAGTTCAGCTCTGATATTGGTTATTTCTTGTCTTCTGCTAGCTTTTGAGTTTGTTTGCTCTTGGTTCTCTAGTTCTTTTAGTTGAGATGTTAGGTTGTTAACTTGAAATTTTTATAGCTTTTTGATGTGGGCATTCAGTGCTATAAATTTCCCTCTTAACACTGTTTTAGCTGTGCCCCAGAGATTCTGCTGCATTTTCTCTTTGTTCTGATTATTTTCAAAGAACTTCTTGATTTCTGCCTTAATTTCATTATTTACCCAAGAGTCAATCAGGAGCAGGTTGCTCCATTTCCATGTAGTTCAGTGGTTTTGAGTGAATTTATTAATCTTGAGTTCTAATTTGAGTTCTAATTTATTAGTCTAGCTAGTGGTCTAGCTAACACTGTGGTCTGAAAGACTGTTATGATTTCAGTTGTTTTGCATTTGATGAGTTATGTTTTGTTTCCTATCATGTGATCAATTTTTAAGTAAGTGTCATGTGGTGATGAGGAGAATGTGTATTCTGTTATCTTTTTGGTTGAGAATTCTGTAGATATCTATCAGGTCCACTTGATCCATGGCTGAGTTTAGGTCCTGAATATCTTTGTTAATTTTCTCTCAATGATTTGTCTAATATTGTCAGTGAGGTGTTAAAGTCTTCCTCTATTGTTGTGTGGGAATCTAAGTCTCTTTATGGATCTCTAAGAACTTTGTTTATGAATCTGGGTGCTCCTGTATTGAGTGCATATACATTTAGGATAGTCAGCTCTTGTTGAAATGAACTCTCTATCATTTTGTAATGCCCATCTTTGCCTTTTTTGATCTTTGTTGGTTTAAAGTCTGTTTTTTCAAAAAGTAGGATTGCACCCCCTACTTTTTTCTGTTTTCCATTTGCTTGATAAGTTTTTATCCATCCTCTTATTTTGGGCTGGTGTGTGTGTCTTCACATGTGCGATGCATTTCTTGAAGACAGCACACTGACAGATCTTTGTTCTTTATGCAGCTTGCCACTCTGTGTCTTTTAATTGGGGCATTTGGCCCATTTATATTTAAGGTTAGTATTGTTATGTGTGAATTTCATCCTGTCATCATGATGCCCAATGATTATTTTGCAGGCTTGTTTATGTAGTTGCTTCATAATGTCACTGGTCTGTATATTTCAGTGTGTTTTCACAGTGGCTGGAAACGGTTTTTCCTTTCCATATTTAGTGCCTCCCTCAGGAGCTCTTGCAAGGTAGGCTTGGTGGTGATGAATGCCCTCAGCATTTGCTTGTCTGAAAAGGATCTTATTTCTCCTTTGCTTATGACGCTTAGTTTGGCTGGATATGAAATTCTGGGTTGGAAATTCTTTTCTTTAAGAATGTTGAGCCATGTGCAGTGGCTCATGCCTGTAATCCCAGCACTTTGGGAGGCCGAGGCAGGTGGATCATGAGGTCAAGGGTTCAAGACCATCCTGGCCAACATGATAAAACCCCATCTCTACTAAAAATACAAAAATTAGCTGGGCGTGTTGACATGCGCCTGTAGTCCCAGCTACTTGGGAGGCTGAGGCAGGAGAATCGCTTGGTCCCAGGAGGTGGAGGTTGCAGTGAGCCGAGATCACCCCACTGCACTCCAGCCTGGCACCTGACAGCAGAGCAAGACTGTCTCAAAAAAAAAAAGAATGTTGAGTATTGGCTCCCAATCTCTTCTGACTTGTAGAGTTTCCACTGAGAGGTCCACTGTTAGTCTAATGGGTTTCCCTTTGTAGGTGGCCTGGCCTTTCTCTCTGGCTGCCCTTAACACTTTTTCTTTCATTGCAACCTTGGAGAATCTGACGATTATGTGTCTTGGGGTTGATCTTCTCATGGAGTATCTTACTGGGGTTCTCTGCATTTCCTGAATTTTAATGTTGACCTGTCTTGCTAGGTTGGGGAAGTTCTCCTGGATCATATCCTGAAGTATGTTTTCCAATTTGGTTCCATTCCCCCAGTCTCTTTCAGGTACCCCAGTCAGTCATAGGTTTGGAGTCTTTACATAATCCTATATTTCTCAGAGGCTTTTTGTCACTGCTTTTCATTCTTTTTTGTTCTCTATTCTTGTCTGCCTATCTTATTTCAGAAATAGTCTTCAAGCTCTAAGATTCTTTCCTCTGCTTGGCCTATTCTGCTATTGATACTTGTAATTGCATTGTGAAGTTCTCATATTGGGTTTTTCAGTGCCATCAGGTCAGGTTATGTCCCTCTCTAAACTGGCTATTCTGGCTATCAGCTCCTGTATTGTTTTATCATGATTCCGAGCTTCTTTGCATTGGGTTACAGATGCTCCTTTAGCTCAGTGAAGTTTGTTATTGCCCACCTTCTGAAGCCTACTTCTAACAAATCAGCCATGTCAGCCTCAGCCCAGTTCTGTGCCCTTGTTGTAGAGGTGTTGCAATCATTTGGAGGAGAAGAGGCACTCTTTGAGTTTTCAGCGTGTTTGGATTTATTTATTTTTGGTACCAAATTTCTTTATTTAAAGGAATGGTACAAAGAACTTAAGTGGGTGTTTTGGTACAACTTATAGAAAAGGTGAAGGAAATCCCAACATGCATGCACTGCCTTGGTGACCAGGGAAGTCACCCGTTGGCAATGGGGAAATTAGCCTAAGGCTTAGCTTTCATTTTCGCTGTCTCCCATGGTGTGCTTGTCAAAGAGATATTCTGCCAAGTCAGATTGGGGTGCCCCCATCTTGTGCAAGTTGGTCACGTGGTCACCCAATTCTTTGATGGATTTCACCTGCTCATTCAGGTAATGTGTCTCAATGAAGTCACACAAATGGGGGTCATTTTTGTCAGTGGTCAGTTTGTGCAGTTCCAGTAGTGACTGATTCACATTTTTTTCCAAATGTAATACACACTCCATCGCATTCAGCCCACTCTCCCCGTCATCATGGTCTGGTTTCTTGATATCCTGAAGGAAGACGCGGTCACCTCGTTGGTTCTGCAGCTTCATCAGTTTCTCGGCATGTTCCCTCTCCTCATGAGATTGCTGAAGAAAGTACTTGGCAAAGTTCTTCAAAGCCACATCATCGCGTCAAAGTAGTAAGACATGGACAGGTGAACACAGGAGGCGCAGAGCTCCAGGTTGATCTGGCAGTTGATGGTGGCCTCTGAATCCTGGTGGTAGTTCTGGCGCACCTGTGAAGGTGATGCGGTCTTCATGGCGGCGGCCTTGGGGCGGTCTGAGGGCATGGTGTGGAGGTGACGAAGGGCTGGTTGTGGGCGACCGGCCAGGGTCGGGGACGAGGGCCGGGTTCCGTCCAAGCACTGTTGAAGCAGGAAACCGTGGTGACTCTCGCTGAAGAACATCTCTGCATTGATTCTTTGTCATCTTTGTAGGCTTGTCTACCTTCAATCTTTGAGGTTGCTGACCTTTGAATGGGGTTTTTGTGGGGGCTTTTTTGCTGATGATGTTGTTGTTTTCCATTTGTTTTCTTCTAACAGTCCAGCCACTCTACCATAAAGTGGCTGCAGTTTGCTGCGGCTCCACTTGAGACTTGGCTTTTCCCCAACCTGGACGTATCACCAGTGAAGACTGAGAAGCAGCAAACATGGCAGCCAGCTCCTTCCTCTGGAAGCTCTGTCCTGGGGGGTACTCACCTGTTGCCACCTTGAACACACCTGCAGGAGGTGGCTGTAGACACCTGTTGGGAGGTCTCACCCAGTCAGGAGAAATGGTATCAGGGACCCACTGCAAGAAGCAGTCTGGCTGCTTTTTTGGTAGAGCAAGTGTGCTGTGTTTTGTTGATAGAGGGGAGTCCTTCCTCATCCAGACCATTTGTATTCTCCAAAGCTGTCAGGCTGGAATGACTAAGTCAGACAAACTGCAGAGATGGTGGCCGCCCCTCCCCACAGGAGCTCTATCCCAGTGAGAGGTCCGAGCTCTGTCTGCAGAATGCTGGCTGGAGTGGCTGAAGCCCCTGCAGGGAGGACCTGCCCAGTGAGGAGGAGTGGGTTGGAATCACTCTTAAAGAACCACTCTGGCCATGATCTGGCAAGGCAGCTGTGCTGTGTTATGGAGGATCCCCATCACCTGGACCACTTGTATTCTCCAAAGTCTCAGGCTGGAACGGGTAAGTCTACCGAATTGCAGAGATGGCAGCCTCGCCTCCCCTGGTAACTCAGACCCATCTCTGGCAGAGTCTGGCCTGTTGCTGTTGGCTGGCTGGGACTCCAAGCCAGTGGGTCTTAGCCTGTGAGGTGCTGTGGAGGTGAGGTCGGTAGAACAATTTTGCTTGACTCCATGGAGTCAGCCTTCTTCCTGGAAATATGGAAGGATGGATTTCCCGCCGTGGCAGGGATCCTGGGGCTCTGCATGTGGCTGAGTGGCTGCTCTGCTGAAGTTCCACAAAGTTCTGTGTATTGGACCCAGGCACTGGTGGCAGGGGCTCATGAAGGGATCTCCTGATCTGCCGGAGAGGCCTGATTTCCCAGGCAGGGTCACACAGTCACTCACCGCTTCCTCGGCTGGGGTGGGGTTCCTTTGGCTCCGTGCCACTCCAGCGTAGGCCATCGACCCCTCCACCGCTTCACTTTGTTCTCTGTGAGTCAAGTTGCTTGCCTAATTAGTCCCAACATGAGAACCTGGATATTTCAGTTGAAGAAGCTGAATTCATTCACCCCTTTTCATTCTTCTCTGTGAGACCACAGCTGTTTCTAATTAGCCATCATGGATCGACCTGAAGGTTATTTTAAGGTCATCTAGTTGCATGGCTTTAAGTAACACCTTCCCAAATCCATATTTCAGCTCAGATTTTTCCCTGGGCCTCCAGATAAGCCATGACCTGTCTGACCTCTACCTTGGGGTGTCCAACAGGCACCCACCCAACGCATGGAAACTCAAGGGTCTGTTCTACTCACACAGATCAGTTCCACCCTAGTGCCCTGTTTGGAGGCTGGAAACCCTATCCCTGCTCTGGCCAGAAACCTCAGGGCCGTCTTCTATGCCCCAACCCACAGCCAGGCAGCAAATTCTGTGGCCTCTCACCTCGACGCATGTTGGAGCCTGACAGAGCCCTGCATTTCTGACCTGGGTGATGAAAGATCCACCCCTGGTCCTGTCTATTTCAAAGGAACTGCCACAGATATCCTTCAAAATTTTAAGTCAATATACATCATCCTGTGCTCAAAATGGCTTTGGGCTCATTCCGAGTAAGAGCTGAGTCATTAAAGGCGACTGAGTCACCACATGAGTTTGCCTCTGGCTACCCCCAGCCCTGTGTCAGCCTCCGCCTCTGACACCCACAGGGCTGCCCCTGCCCCTCTTCATGTCTTTACCCAGATATCACGCAGGGAGCCTCCTCTGACTCAAAGTGCGCTCCCAGGGATCCCAGCCTCTTTCTCAGCTCTATTCTTCCCATGAAGGAATCGCCCTTGTGTGGTAGAATTCACTTGTTTGAGTTGTTTATCCTTCCTGTAAGCTCTGGAAGACAGTTTTGTCTCTTTTGTTCCCTGACGATCCCAGGAGGAAGAGTAGTGTCTAGCACACCCGGTGCTCCATGAGTATTTGCGGAATGAACTAGCTAAACAGTTAAGTGATTAGAATCAATGAATGGAACCCTTGAGCTATTTGCTAGGATGGGCTGTGGTGAAACACCCTTTATTGCCCGAGTCCTCAGCACACCTGCCACTCACCGGTGCCGCCAACGGGAGGGGCAGGCCCTTGTGCCCAGGCCAGGGGTGTTGGATTTTGTTCTGAAGGTACTCGGACCCTGCTAGGATGTCTTGATCAGAAAAATGATGGGACCAGATCAGTCGTTTGAGAAAAATCTCACTGGCCGCAGCATGGAAGAAGGATGGGGTGGACAGGGCTGAGGCTCTTGCCCCTGGGTCTCCAGCACACGCCTCTGCCTTGGGTCTGCTCGGACCTGGGGACTGGCAGCTGCACTGCTGGGCAGATCAAGGCAGCGGGAACATTCGTTCTCCAAAATGATGACATGAGACGGCTTCTCCAGCTGCCACCTCGGTCCTGAAAGAGGAATTCCAAAGGCAGTTGCCTCGGATCCCACTCGGACTCAAGAACATGTTGCCTCTCTTAAATGCAAGGTGGCAAAGGGGAACAATAGGGGGACCCCAGAGGACAGATGGGGCTGCAGCCCTGCATGACCACAGGGTCTGCCTCTGCCCAGCCACCTCCCTCCTCGGGCCTTCATTCTGCTCCTCTCTACCTAAGGCCAGCCACTCCCCTGCCCTACAATGAACCACCCATGTCCCTGTTGAGGGCACCATGCACCCTGGGGGCCCTCTCAGCCAAGAGACGGTCCCCAGGCTTCAGTGGCCCAGGGACCCTGAGCAGCCACTCCCACTTCTTGTCATCACAGCCGAAAATGACCTGTAGATGAGGGTATCCTATCCCACCAGCCCCAAGGGACATGCTCAGGCTGGAAGAAGCCACCAAACACTGCCACCACCTTCCCAGCTCCAGAGGCTCTGTGCCAACACCAGGGCCCCTTGGGCCCGCCCAGCCCACAGACATTGGACTCTGAGGGCTGTCAGGAAAGGTGCAGGTGGAGCCGGGGTCCTGCCCAGCAGGTGTAGTTCCCAGGCTGCCTCTGGGTGGCGTGCTTGGACCAGTCAGGTGCCCTGTGTTCACCTAACACCAGGGAACCCGTCTCCCGCTGCCAGGGCTGTGCAAGCCGGTAGAAGCACAGACGTGGGCATTCCTCAGCCCTGCCCAGGCCTCGAGGGTGGCGGGTCAGGCACCCCTGCAAAAGGCTGTGGTCCTCCAAATCACACAGACCCCCACCCTCGTTTTCTAGAACTTTCATAGCAAGCTACCACAGACTAGATGGCTTCAACAGCAGAAACATATCCGCTGACCATTCTGAAGTCTGAACATCCGTGACCAAGACGTTGACAGGTGCGGTCTCTGCAGAAGCCTCTCTCCTGGTCTGCAGACAGCCGCTGCCTCTTCACATGGCCGTTCCTCCACACGTGCTCAGCCGGGGAGGCTGTGAGCCACCCGTTCTCTTACAGGAATGCCAGTCATGTCGAATGAGAGCTCCACCTTCATGCCTCATTTCTACTTAATCACCTATTTATTTATTTATTTATTTAAGACTGAGTCTCACTCTCTTCCCCAGGCTGGAGTACAGTGGCGCGATCTCAGCTCACTGCAACCTCTGCCTCCTGGATTCAAGTGATTCTCCTGCCTCGCCCTCCTGAGTAGCTGGGATTACAGGTGTGCACTACCATGCCCAGCTAATTTTTTGTATTTTAGCAGAGACGGGGTTTCGCCATGTTGGCCAGGCTGGTCTTGAACTCCTGAGCTCAGGCAATCGGCCCATCTTGGCCTCCCAAAATTCTGGGATTACAGGCATGAAACACCACGCCTGGCCTAAATCACCTCTTTAAAGGTCTTATCTTTTTTGTTTCTATTTTTTTTTTTTTTTTTTTTGAGACGGAGTTTCTCTCTTGTTACCCAGGCTGGAGTGCAATGGCGCGATCTCGGCTCACCGCAACCTCCGCTTCCTGGGTTCAGGCAATTCTCCTGCCTCAGCCTCCTGAGTAGCTGGGATTACAGGCACGCGCCACCATGCCCAGCTAATTTTTTGTATTTTTAGTAGAGGCGGGGTTTCACCATGTTGACCAGGATGGTCTCGATCTCTTGACCTCGTGATCCACCCGCCTCGGCCTCCCAAAGTGCTGGGATTACAGGTTTGAGCCACCGCGCCCGGCCTGTTTCTTTTTTTTTGAGACAGAGTCTTGCTCTATCACCCATGCTGGAGTGCAGTGGCACAATCTTGGCTCACTGCAACCTTTACCTCCCGGGTTCGAGCGATTGTCCTGCCTCAGTCCCCCCGAGCAGCTGGGACTACAGGTGCCCACCACCACGCCCAGCTAATTTTTGTATTTTTTCTTTAGTAGAGACAAGGTTTCACCATATTGGCCAGGCTGGTCTCAAACTCCTGACCTCAGGTGACCTGCCTGCCTCGGCCTCCCAAAGTGTTGGGATTACAGGCGTGAGCCACCACACCCAGCCAAAGGTCTCATCTCCAGATATAATCACATAACCAGGTACTGAGGGTTGGGACTCCAACATATGAATTTTGTGGGGCACAATTTCAATCCGTAACACTGACGTAAGGTTCTTGTACTTTATGTGAAGTGGCATAACATTATGTAAACGAGACAATTCAGTGGAGAAAGAAACGTCTTTTCAACAAATGATGCTGCAACTATTGAATATGCATGTGCAAAAAGAAAAAGAGCCTCCATCTATACCCGGACGACGTACGGAAATAACTCAAAACACACTGTAAACCTAAATGTCACACCTACGGCTGTACCCTTTCCGGAGGTAAACACAGGCGAACATTTCTGTGATCTTGAGTGGGATCTTGAGTGGACAAAGATTTTTTAGCTATGATGTCAAAAGCATCATCTATAAAAATGATAAACCAGAATTCATCAGAATTAAAAGCATCTGCTCTTGGGAAGACACTGTTAACAGAATTAAACGGCAATTCACAGACTGGAAGAAAGCATTCTAAAATCACATATCTGATAAAGGATTCACATCTGGAATATTTAAAGAACAAAACGCCTCACAGTACCCCCGACCCTTATCCATGGTTTCGCTTTCTGTGGTTCCAGCCACCAGGAGTAAACTCTGGTCTGAAAATATTACGTACAACAAGATATTTTGAAAGAGGGAGAGAGAGCCCATATTCACATAACTTTTATGGCAGTATATTGTTATATTTTATTATTAGCTCTTAAACTCTATGGAGGTGGCCAGGCACAGTGGCTCACACCTGTAACCCCAGCACTTTGGGAGGCCGAGGTGGGTGGATCACCTGAGGTCGGGAGCAAGACCAGACTGACCAACATGGAGAAACCCCGTCTCTACTAAAAATACAAAATTAGCCAGGCATGGTGGCACCTGCCTATAATCCCAGCTACTTGGGAGACTGAGGCAGGAGAATCACTTGAACCCAGGAGGCAGAGGTTGTAGTGAGCCGAGATCATGCCATTGCACTCCAGCCTGAGCAACAAGAGCAAAACTCCATCTAAAAAAAAAAATCTGTGGAGGCTGAGAGAAGTGAGGAGGCTGCAGAAGAAAAGTTTGAAGCAAACAGAGCTTGGTTTATGAGGTTTGAGGAAAGAAATCATCTCCGTAACACGAAAGTTCGAGGTGAGGCAGCAGGTACTGACGGAGAAGCTGCAGCAAGTTACCCGGAGCATCCAGCTGAGATCATCGGTGAAGGTGGCCCGCTACACAGAGTTTTCATGTAGACAACAGAGTTTTCTGTTGGAGGAAGATGCCGTCTAAGACTTTCATAGCTAGAGAGAAGTCAGTGCCTGGCTTTGAAGCTTCACAGCACAGGCTGACCCTCTTGTTAGGGTCTAATGCAGCTGGTGGCCTCAGACGGAAGCCAGTGCCCATTTGCCATTCAGAAAATCCTACGGCCCTTAAGAATGATGCCAGATGTACTCTGTCTGTGCTCTAGAAATGGAGCAACACAGCCTGGAGCGCAGCACGTCTGTTTACGGTATGGTTCACGGAATCCATTAAGCCCACTGTTGAGAGCTGCTGCTTGGGAAAAACAAGATTCCTTTCATGATATGACTGTTAGCCTGGGCATCACATTCATGTCTGTAATCCCAGAACTTTGGGAATCCGAGGCAGGAGGATCACTTGAGCCTAGGAATTCAAGACCAGCCTGAGCAACATAAGGCGACCCTATCTTTACAAAAAATTTAAAAATTAGCCAGCCATGGTAGCTCACACCTGTGGTCTCAGCTACTCAGGGGGCTGAGGTGGGAGGATCGCTTGAGCCTGGGAGAGCAAGGCTGCAGTCAGCCACGATCACGCCATTGCACTCCGGCCTGGGTGACAGAGTGAGACCCTGTCTCAAAATATATTTCTATTCATTGGCAATGCACCTAGTTACCAGAGCGCTGATGGAGACCCAGGTGGAGATTCAAGCTGTTTTCAGGCTTGCAACACAGCAGCCGCTCTGCAGCCCACGGACCAAGGGGTCATGTCGACTTCCAAGTCTTACTATTGAAGAAATGCATTTCTAAGGCTATAGTGGCCGCAGACACTGATTCCCATGATGGCTCTGGGCAAAGTTCACTGAAAACCTTCTGGAAAGGATTCAGCATTCCAGATGCCATTAACAACATTGATGATTCATGGGAAGAGGTTAAAACAGCAACATGAACAGGAGTTTGGAAGAAGCTGATCTCAACCCTCATGGGTGACTGAGGAGCTGAAGACATCAGTGGAGGAAGTCACTGCGGATGTGGTGGAAACAGCAAGAGAACTAGAATTAGGAGTGGAGCCTGAAGATGGGACTGAATTGCTGCAATCTCAGGATGACATAACTTTTTTTGAGATCAAGTCTTGCTCTGTTGCCCAGGCTGGAGTGCAGTGGCTCTATCTCGGCTCACTGCAACCTCTACCTACAGGTTCAAGTGATTCTCATGATGCAGTCACATAAATAGCTGGGATTACATGTGCCTACCACATGCCTGGATAATTTTTGTATTTTTAGTAGAGTCGGGGTTTTGGCATGTTGGCCAGGCTAGTCTCAAACTCCTGACCTCCAGTGATCCACCCATCTTGGTCTCCCAAAGTGCTGGAATTATAGGCGTAAGCCACTGCACCTGGCCCATTGTTTTATTTTTTACTTTGGAACGTGTGGTCTTTTAACCATAGCCAACAGTAAACACATGTTTACATGTGAGCATCACACAGACTGCTGGTATGCTTGGGTTTGCAGAGCATGGCTCTGAGGGTGGGGGCTGCAGGCAGCCTGGAGTCTGGTCCTGCGTGCTGAGGCTGGGATTATTTCTCTCTGAGGCACACGCTGCTCAGGGTCTCCTGCAGGAAGGGTCCTCCCTCCCCAGTCATGCCCAGCATTTCTTCAGGGTTGAGGGTTGCCTCTTTTTTTTCCAAAAGAAGAAAAAACAACTTATTGTGGTAAAATGCACATAACATAAAATTTACCATCTTAACCATTTTAAGTTTACAATTCAGCGGTATTAAATATATTCATGATAACTGTACCACATCATGAATGCATTTAATATGTAAAAGGTTTAATATGTAAAAGGATGTGAAAGGTTTCATCTCCAGAACCTTCCAGTCTTCCCAAATTGAAACTCTGCTGCCATTAAACGTTGGCTTCCCACTCTCCCTCCCCTGGCCCTGGCACCCACCCTTCCACTCTCTGTCTCTGGAAATGTGACTTGTGACTGCTCCAGGGACCTCTTTTAAGTGGAATTACATAGTATTTGTCCTGTTGTGTCAGGCTTATTTTCCTTAGCACAGTGTCCTCAAGGTTCACCCGAGTTGTGGCATGTATCGGAATCTCCTTCCTCTGTAAGGCCGAGGAATGTCCCATTGTATGGATGGACCACATTTGCTCATCCACTCACCCGTTCATGGACGCTTGGCTGCTTTTACGTTTTAGCTGCTGTGAACAGTGCTGCTTTGAACACAGGTGTACAAACGTGTCTTTGAGGCCTGTGGGGTGGTTTATGGTACAGAAATGCATCTGCTTTTCTGCAGCTGTAAACAAAGAGGGGATTTTTTTCCCTTCTTACTTTGTCAACATTTATTTCACAAGAAATTGGGAGAGCTGGCAGGTTTTTTTCTCAAAGGGACAGTGCCTTGCTCTGTAACCCAGGCTGGACATGAACTCCTGGGCTCCAGTGATCCTCCTGCCTCAGCTCCGAAGCAGCTGGGACCACAGGCACACACCACTACACCCAGCTAACTGGCAGGTTTTAAGGCCAGGTGTAGGAATTCCATTAAGTAATTCTAAGAGGGAAAGAAGGCCAGAGCGGGAAACTCAACATTGGCAAAACATAAAGAAATAAGGCAGAAAAATATTATTGACACATGGAAGATTGGCCCATGGAAGACTGACACATAGAGGATGATTGACACATGGAGGATGATTGGCACATGGAAGATGATTGACCCATGGAAGACAGAAACTTGAAGATGGACCCATGGAAGATTGACACATGGAAGGTAATTGACACATGGAAGATGGACACTTGGAAGATAGACCCATGGAAGATCGACATATGGAAGGTGATTGACATGTGGAAGATGACTGACACATGGAAGATGGACCCATGGAAGAGATGAAACCTCATTTAATATGTGAAAGGCTTACATATTAAACCTTTTACATATTAAAGGTGACACCTTCACCTTCCCCTAGATATTCAGTCACATAATCCAAATACCGATGACAAATTCATCTCTTCCTCCCCAGAATGTAGGCTCCACATTCCTGTTTGCTGCCTTCCAGAGTAACCTTAGGAACGGTGTTATGGGGGTTGTCTCTGGCTGGCATCGCAGGACGTCTGCCGAGATGGCACAGTCCCTCCCTTCTTTGCCGTGTGCCTCTTCAGTGAGACTCTGCTGCTCTGTTACCAAGAGGTGAAGCCTTTTCTCTGCCCCTTGATCCAGGCTGGGCTGTGACTTACCTTGACCCACAGAGAGTGGCAGGGAGCCAGTCAGGACCATCCCAGGGAAGGCCTCCGGGCTGCTCAGCTTTTGCCCCTGCCTCGCAGAAACTTGCCTGAGGCTGTGAGACAGCCAGGTCTAGCCCTCTGGAGTATCAGCAGCTGTGTGGAGCAGCTGAGGCCTCCTGGACCAACCAGCCAGGGGCTGGCATCAGCTGCCAGGCTCATGAGAGGCGTTGCCACATCCAGCCCAGGTCAGCTGCCAGATGGCCAAGCTGCACAGTAGTCAGAGAACTGCCCAGCTGAGCCCACCCCAATAGCCTGGCCCACAGAGCCATGAGCAAATAAAATTGTTTAGCCCACTAAGTTTGGGAGCAGTTTGCTATGCAGCAAAAGATAGCTAATACTCCAGGACTTCCTAGAAAACATAGCCTGAGGCCAGGGTTAAGGTGAGTCATTTATTAAGGAGATACAATTCCAGGAGCAGCGTTAGCGTCTGACACCTGGCTTGTGACAGCTGCAGAGGCGCAGTGGGTTGCTCAGCACGTGTGCTCTCGGATGCCTGCAGGCCAGCATTTCATCCCCATCTAGAAGTGGCAGGAAGGAACAACCAAGACGGAGATGGTGCCTTCCCAGCCCCAGTGACGGGTCAGCACCAGGTGGCACCACAGGGACCCTGGTGGGCTGGGCAGAGGTGGCTGAGGCACCTAGGAACCTAGGGGACAGTGGCCCTAGGACCATCCAGGGGCAGAGATGACACAAACAAAACTGTGCATTGTTGGAAAGTGAGGAAGGCATCCCGCCTTCACCCTGCACACAGGGGCTGGGTGTGATGTGTCGGAGAGCAGGTGCTGGTCTTTCTCAGGGATGTCATTTCCATTCAAGAGCTTTATGCTGGGCAGAGTTCAGTGGCTCACACCTCTAATCCCAGCTCTTTGGGAGGCCGAGGTGGGTGGATCGCTTGGGGCCAGGAGTTCAAGACTAGCCTGGGCAACATGGTGAAACAAGCCTCATTTCTGCTAAAAGTACAAAAATTAGCCAGGTGTGGAGGCGCGCGCCTGTAGTCCCAGCTAACACT
>NW_016107432.1:2487300-2502111 GCF_001604975.1 Cebus imitator
TTTTAGTAGAGACGGGGTTTCACCATGTTGACCAGGATGGTCTCGATCTCTTGACCTTGTGATCCACCCGCCTTGGCCTCCCAAAGTGCTGGGATTACAGGCGTGAGCCACCGCGCCCGGCTAGTATTGGTTTCTTTATCCCCAAGTGCCTCTGTGTCAGATAAGCTGTGGGTTCCTTTCTCCAAGAGTCCCTCCCAGGCTGCGTCTTTGCCCTCTGCTGCTGGGCGAAGGCTCCTTGCTGGGTTCCAGGCTCCATCTGAATCAGGCCAGTGCCTCCCTCCAGGGTTAACGCTGAGGAAGCCAGCCGCCTGGGTCCTGCCTCGCTCTGATGAGGCGGTGTTAAAATGCCACCTCGCAGGAAGCCTGGCTCGTTGTGGTCTAGCAGCGAGCACCAAAGCCAGAATGAGGCAATGAGGCAGGTGTAGCTCCCGGGACACAGCGGCACGACGGCCACCTGGAGAACAAGCAGTTGAGGGAGGGTCCTGCAGGGGCTGTGGCCCAGGCATCGGGGAGGCGTGGGGCGGAGGGTGGCGGGCATCGTCAGGCGGTGTGGGTGCCGGTGGAAGAGCAGCATGAAACTGAGGCAGATGCCACCCATGAGAGCCTGAGGGGCCCCTGAAAAGAGGAGGCATCTCCTCCGAGGCGGGCGGCCAGGCCGCGTGGCCAGCAGGCCCCACTCATGAGTGGCGACGCTCCGGGACCTTGTCCTGCTCAGCCGAGGCAGGGCCGGGGTGAAGGGGCTCCTGGCTACATGGCCTGCCCTGCCATGGAGGAGCTTCTGCACTGAGAGATGCCGGAGGGGCGGGTGTTGGAAGCACAGCCCAAGGCCCCTTGGAGTTGACACCGTGTGATGGAGACCAGGAATGTGGGGGACGGTGCAGCACCTTCCAGGTGCACAAAACCCAGGATGCCACGTGACGTCTTACCCCACCAGGGAGACCAGCATGAGCCTGAACCAAGGAGCAGAAGCAGGGGTGCTCTCCCCTCCCTGCCCAGTGACCCCTGGGGCCTGGTGCTTCTCGTCCCTGAAACACCGGCTGGGCAAAGCTGGGGGTCCTCATCTGCTAAGGGGCACGCTCTTGACAGGGGCCACGACTCAGGTCCCTGCTGCTGGGCACTGGGACTCTGGTGTCCTGGGCTGAGGTGGGGAGAGGAGTGGCTGCCTTGGAGGAGAAGCTGGCCCCGAGCAGCAGAGGACATGGGGCTGCTGCACAGGGGCGGGAAGGGACCCCATGGGGCCAGGCCAACCTCAGGACACCCTTGGCCTGTGTCACTGTGCTTGGGCATGTGCAGCCACCCCTAGCCCAGTGAGAGCTTGGTTATTAGGGCCTCAGTCCCCTCATGTAGCCAGGGAAGGCTCAAAGACCTACAGAAGTGATAGTCAAGGGGGAGGAGGCGGAAAGTGAGGATGGAGGAAGAAGGGAGCCCCGTCACGGCCCAGTGAGAAGCCAGGATGGAGGCAGCTGCAGTGCGGGGGGGCGGTGCTGTGCCCATAATTGTGCACCTCAAAGCCTTCTCTCGGGGGACAGGCCCCAGGAACCATGGGGAGCTCCTTCCCCAACGTGGATGGAGAAACCAGACTGTGTGGCCCGAGGCACGGACTGGCTGCCACGGGGTGCTGCCCAGGCCTCCCTCTAGGTGCCCACCCTGAGGAGTGGGGGCCGTGGTCTCCAGGCAGCCCTGCCACCCACTCAGCAGATTTGGAGTCGTCTCATTCGGCTCAGGCTGCCATAAAAAATACCACCGACCCTGAAACTGAAACAGCAGACACTTATTTCTCATAGTTCTGGAGCCTGGGAGTCCAAAACCAGGGTGCCAGCACACTCGGGTTCTGGCGAGGGCTCTCTTCCTCCTCACAGACAGCTGCCTTCTCGCCGTGTCCTCACGTGGCCTTTCTCTGATGTCTGTGTGGTGGGGGATCTCATCCTCTTTCTGTAAAGCCGCCAGCGGTGTTGAATTAGGACCCCATCCTTGTGATCTCATTTCACCTGAAAACTTCCTAAAAGCCTGTTCTCCAGTCACACTGGAGGTCAGGGTACAACAAATAAACTTTTGGGGAGACACAGTTCAGTCTGTACCTGTGAGTGTGTGTCTCCGGCTGTGATCACGCACTCACGCCCTTCTCCTTGATGTTTTTGCCTCACATAGTTTGATGCTCTGTTGTGGGGTACACATCCCTTAAGGATTGTTACGTCTTCTTGAACAACTCGACCCCTTTTTCATCATGGAATGCTTTCTCTTCGTCCCTGACGGCTTTCCTTGCTCTGAACTGTGCGTCGTCTGAAATTAAAACAGCTACTCCTGCTTTCTTTCCGTTAGTGCTGACCTGGTATCTCTTTCTCCACTCATTTACTTTTAGTCTATATGTGTCCAAATTTAAAGCGTGTTTCTCACAGACAGCATTTACTTGGGTGTCATTTTTGTTACCCATGCTGATTTAAACATCCCTGGGTTGTTTGTTTGGTTTCTGTTTGTTTGTTTTGAGACAGAGTCTTGCTCTCTTGCCAGGCTGGAGTGCAGCGGCATGATCTCGGCTCACGGCAGCCTCCGCCTCCTGGGTTCATTTTGTTTGTTTTCTTTGCTGGGGGTGTTTTTTGTTTTGTTTTGTTTTGGCATTTATCCTGCTTGGTGTTTTCTGAGCTTCCTCCATCTGTGGTTTGGAGTCTGACATTAATTTAGAGAAATTCTCAGTGGTTATTGTTTCAGTTTTTTCTTGCTATTGTTCCCTTCCTTCTTTCTTTCTCCTTCTGCTTTTGTGTTTGTGTTACACCTTTTATGCGTCTCCTACAACTTTTGGATATTCTGTTCTGGTTTTTTTTCAGTCGTTGTTCTCTTTCGCTTTCACTTTTGGAAGTTTCCATTGAGCTATCCTCAAGCTCAAAGGTTCTTTTCTCAGCTATGTCCAGGCTACTAATGAGCCAATCAAAGGCAGTCTTCATTTCTGAGGCAGTGTTTTCTATCTCTAATGTTTCTTCTGGTTCCTTCCTAGACTTTCCATCTGTCTGCTTACATTGCCATCTGTTCTTGTGTGCTGTCTACTTTATCCACTAGAGCTCTTGGCAACTTAATTATTGCTGTTTTAAACTACTGGTCTGATAATTCCAATATACCTGCCATGTCTGATTCTAATGGTTGTTCTGGCTCTTCAAATTCTGGTGTGGGTTTTTTTGTTTTTGTTTGTTTGTTTGTTTTGTCTTTTAGTATGTCTTATAATATTTTCATGATAGCCAGGCATGATGTACAGAGTATAAACAGCTGCTGTAAAGATGCCTTTAGTGATGCGGTTGTAAGATGGGGGGGCGGTGCGGGAATTCCATCACCTTTTAACCAGGTCTCAGTCTTTAGTGAGCCTGTGTGCTGGGCTGTGAACTTCTCAGCTGCCCGCCCCTCACCTTCTTAGGTGGGACAGGATGGCTTGAGGGGGCGGAAGTTGGATGTTTCTCTTCCCCCAGCAAGTTATGCTCTGGTTGAACAGCTTCTCCTGAGGGCAGCTCTTGTTAACAACAGAATGTTCTGGTGTGTTTCAAAATGATCCATTTTCTGATCTCCTACCTGAAGAATGAGGAGATTTTTCTCTGATATTCACTGTGAGAATGTGGTAGAACTCCTGGGTTAAAACACACATGTGTGGGGTCCCCCATGACTGGATCTGCCGGAGGCGTTTGGAGTTGCCCACACTGAGCCTCCAGCAATTCGTCAGCTAGAGTTTGGTTCCCTGCCCTGGAGCAGGCTCCTGAGGTGGTGTCCACTGATGTGTCTCTGCTCTGGCAAACCACGGCCCCTACACTGACAGGCTGGCACCTGCCAGCCTCTCCAGTCTTGGGTGTACCAGTACCTATGTCCTCACGGCTATTTTGGTTGTGGGAAGAATTGCTGATTTTCAGTCTGCTCAGCTGACTCATTGTTAGGGTGGAACAGCAACTCCTGAGCTCTTCACAGGAGGTGCCAGAGACTGGAGGTCCAGTTTGGGCAATGGCAGAGTGCTTGACCCAGACCACTCTATCCACAGGGGCTCCCCTGGAAGGCATCTTTTCCAGGAGCTCCTCCGAGCCTGGCTGGTAGGGTCTTGAGTTGCAGTCCAAGGTTGGTCCTGCCCAGCCACCTTCCTTCCCTCCCCTTCCATGGGTGCCATAACCACACCCCCAGCTGGAGCTCCCACCTACTCCTCCTTCATCTCCCCTCCACCCATCACAGGAAGTCCCCACCCCATAAATCCACTTCCTGTTCTGTCTTGGCATCTGCAGGACAAGTCCCAGATGGCCTCAGGATGAGCAAGCCCCTCCCTTCTCACGCAAGAATACCTGAAGAACGCACCAGGAATGCAACAGCCGGGTCTAGGGAGGGACTGACCGGCAGTGCTGGCTCTGCTTCTCTGCCTCCTGGGGCAGGATGTCCTTCACGCTGTAGCCCATGAGTCAGGTCACCCTGGGTGTGGGTGCCGAGTGCAGCTTTGGGGTCCCCCAGCTGTGTGAAGCGGGACACGCATAGACAAGACTCCATTCGTTCTGGGAAGCTTTCCGGGGCCTCGGGACTGGCTCACTAGGGATCCTCGGCTTCCACTGTTCCCTGCTGCCTGCCTGTGGGTAATAAAGTGGATTTCTGTAAGGTGCGGTGTGAGTGTCCTGTCTCCCTGGACTTGTGCAAGTGGGTTGATGCTGGTGCATGGTTTCGGGGAGGTCTTTAGAGTCCTCCCCTGAGGCTGAGTGCAGGGCCGGCCGTCTTAGTCCATCCGCGTTGCTGCAAAGGAGCACCTGGGGCTGGGTCATTTATAAAGAAAAGCGGTTTCTCTGGCTCACGGTTCTGCAGGCTGTACGGGAAGCATGACACCAGGATCTGCTCGTGGTGACAGCTTCAGGAGCTTCCACCTGTGGAGGAGTGAAGGGAGCCAGCATGGCATGGCAGGAGAATAGGGGGCGAGGGGTGGGGGGCGGGGGCAGGGGCGATGGCTGGGCTCTTTCTAACAACCTGACCTCACAGGAGGTGAGGGGGAGAACTCGGCCCTACAAGAGGGGCACCAGGCCCCACCCCCAGCATCAGGGATCACATTTCAACATGAGGCTTGGAGGGTACCCATGTCCAAACACACCAACAGTGAACCTGCTTCCCAGTGTCTCTCCCTGGGGTCCCAACTGACACCAGCCTAGGGTCTGGATCTCTTGCCCTGGATCTGTGGGTGAATCAGTGCTTCTCACGGTGGGATCTTCCTGTAGCCTTTTTTTTCTTTTTTGAGACAGAGTCTCGCTCTGTCACCCAGGCTGGAGTGCAGTGGTGTGAACTCGGCTCACTGCAACCTCCATCTCCTGGGTTCAAGCAATTCTTGTGCCTGAGCCACACAAGTAGCTGGGATTACAAGCATGTGCCATCCACTCCCAGCTAATTTTTATATTTTTAGTAGTGACAGTATTTCACCATGCTAGCCAGGCTGGTCTCGAACTCCTGACCTCTGGTTATCCGCCCACCTCAGCCTCCCAAAGTGCTGAGATTACAGGTGTGAGCCACTGCACCCGGCTAATTTTTGTATTTTTAGTAGAGACGGGGTTTCGCTATGTTGGCCAGGCTAGCCTGTGGCCTTTTTGGTGGGCTTCCTCTGCCCCTTTAAATCAGGCAGCCGTAGCTCCCATCTGCTGATGATCCTCTTCTGTTCCACTTTTCTTTATAATTTTATTCCTTTTCTATCAGTTCAGAGATTGTTTCTCCAGAGGCTTACAATTCTAACATTCATGCCCATGCCATCTATATTTTAAAGGTTTTATTGATGATCACTATGGGTCAATAGGGAAGAAGATAATTTTTATGAAGAGTCTGCACAATTACAACAGTTCTAATCATGAGATGCTTGCTTTGGAGTTTCAGGATCCCTGACACAGGGGAAATCAAAGCCTTTCTGGGATACTACAGGGCTAATATGCACAGTTGCTCAGGTTATGCATAACACAAGGGCACCCCATTCACATGAAAACATCTTTATTATTTTGAAAATCTGCAAAGCACTGTGTAGACACAAATTAGGGATTACCTTACATGAGGCTTTACTAATTTATGACAGCAATTATCTGTGTGTTGTTATGGAAGTTTGGGGGACAAATGAGATCTCACAAAGCTTGGGAGACTGAGATTGGCCCTGGGGTGGCAGCGGGGGCTGCAGTTTGCAGGGAGTGCTGCCGAGGAGGAATCCATGCACGCAACAGGCTCCAACGATCTGCACAGGGCCACGCGGGGCTTTGGCTGAGGGCTAAGCTTCGCATGCACAGCACGAAACCCCAAGAGCTGAGCGAGAGGGGCCACATGGGAGCCCCTGAAGGCCCTGCAGTCTGCACCAGGATGAGGTCCCTCTAACCAGGTCAAGTGGAGAGCCCCCAGGAACCACTGGGTTGGTTATGGAACCTCACACAGTCCCTGCCGCTAGAAAGGAATGTTTACATTATTGAAAAAAATGCTTGCAGAAAAGAGGTGAAATGGCAGAACAAGGGAAAGACTCAGCAGAATGCAGCCCGGAGACCTCAGGATGGAGACATGAACTCAGTTTCTGTCTCCTTGTCCACCAAGAACCCCACAGACAGGGCAGAATACTCACTGCACCCAGCACCAAGACCAAGACCAGAAATGCACCCACAGATCCACCTCCTGAGAAGCTGAGACCCACAGATGCACAAACCCACAACACCTTCTGACGCCCCGTGTCAGACACGTCCTGAAGGCTGAGCCATGGTTCCTGCCCACTGAGAAGTACCCATCTGGAGATGAGATTTCAGCCCCTCCACCCCACGCCAACAAGAGTCTCTCCCCAGGCTGATGTGACCCACACGTAGAGCACACACACATGTGAGGGGCACCAGCTGTGAAGAGAGGGTCCAGTGACCCCAGACTGCACTTTAATCTTCCCACCCTAAAGTGAGACCGGATCCCCCACAGGCCAGGGCTGCCTCGCGTCACACCGGCTGCTCTGGCTCTCTTGCGCCAGCATCCCCTCCATGTTGGACCGTGGTCATCTGCGGCATGTTGGAACGTGGTCCTCTGTGGAGTGTTGGAGCATGGTCCTCGGTGGCATGTTGGACTGTGGTTCTCTGTGGCATGTTGAACCGTGGTCATCTGTGGCGTGTTGGACTGCGGTCCTCTGTGGCATGTTGAACTGTGGTCCTCTGTGGCGTGTTGGAGCGTGGTCCTCTGTGGAATGTTGTCTACACCTGTCTTCATCAGGAGCACCAGCCACCTGCTACACACTCAACAGCACCACTTCCCACCCACAGAACACCATTCTTCCTAGCAAGAACAAACCAGAAAACGGGACCTGAAGAAGCTGAGAGACTCACCTGAGGTCAGACAGCAGCTGGCCGTGGGCAGAGGACAGATCCCGGGCCGAGCGCTGCACCCGCCACTGCCCGCACAGACCCTGTCCTGTCCTGGGTGGAATTCCTGCACCAGCTCGGGAGGAGCCCCTACCTCCTTGCTCTTCCGTGTCCTCATTCCAGGGAAATGGTCTGGAAGAGCACCGGCTCCCCATGGAGCTGAGCGTTTCTCTGCTTGCAAATTTCATGAGATTTCGGATTATGACCTCGAACTTTCTCTCCACTTCCACCTCTCGCCATTCCTCTTGACTGGTCAGTTTTCATTTCAGGGCAAATTGTTCCTTGCATAATTGCATCTTTTCCACAGTTTCATTCAAGAAACCAGGATTCTCTTCATGTAAAAGCGATTTGACGGCAAACACCTTGTTCTAAGTGACTGCCAGAAAGTGCTCACTAATTTTAAATTCTACATTATGATGAGGCAAAGTTAGCAGGGGCCAAGTGATGGAGCAATCCCACATCTCACACTCTCCTCAGGTGCATCTGTGGAGAAGCCACCCAGTGAGTCCATGCCTCTCACAGGTGCCTCTCACAGATGCCTTTCACAGGTGCGTCTCACAGGTGCGTCTTACAGGTGCGCCTCACAGGTACACCTCACAAGTGCATCTCACAGGCGCACCTCACAGGTGTGTCTCACAGGTATGTCTCACAGGTGCACCTCACAGGTGTGTCTCACAGGTGCGTCTCACAGGTGCACCTCACAGGCGTGTCTCACAGGTGCACCGCACAGGTTTGTCTCACAGGTGCTTCTCAGAGGTGCATCTCAGAGATGTGTCTCACGGGTGTGTCTCACAGGTGCACCTCACAGGTATGTCTCACAGGTGCACCTCACAGCTGTGTCTCACAGCTGTGTCTCACAGGTGCACCTCACAGGTGTGTCTCACAGGTGCACCTCACAGGTGCTTCTCACAGGTATGTCTCACAGGTGCACCTCACAGGTGTGTCTCACAGGTATGTCTCACAGGTGCACCTCACAGGTGCGTCTCACAGGTGTGTCTCACATGTGAACCTCACAGGTGTGTCTCACAGGTATGTCTCACAGGTGCACCTCACAGGTGTGTCTCACAGGTACGTCTCATAGGTGCACCTCACAGGTGCGTCTCACAGGCGCGTCTCACAGGTGCACCTCACAGGTGTGTCTCACAGGTGCACTGCACAGGTTTGTCTCACAGGTGCTTCTCAGAGGTGCATCTCAGAGGTGTGTCTCACAGGTGCATCTCACAGGGGCATCTCACAGACGTGTCTCACAGGTGTGTCTCCCAGGTGTATCTCACAACTGCATCTCACAGGGGCACCTCACAGGTATGTCTCACAGGTATATCTCAGAGGTGTGTCTCACAGGTGCACCTCACAGGTGTTTCTCAGAGGTGCATCTCACAGTTGTCTCACAGGTGCTTCTCAGAGGTGCATCTCTCAGGTGTGTCTCACAGGTGTACCACACAGGTGTGTCTTTTTGACTGTGTCAAGTCCAACCCAATCAGGGCCCCCCAGCATCATCAGTAGGTATGTAGGGACATGAGATGCAGAAGGGACAGAACCAATAGAGACTGTGTCATTGAGCAGTTACCCTTGGGCCCCTGCAGGTAAGGGAGCTGGGGTGTTTACACACAGCTCCCACGGTCATGGGCTCAGGGTTCCCCAGCGGGTGTGGGCTCCTTGCTGCCCCTGAACCTGCTCACCTGCAAGCATGAGGGCTCCAGGGGCAGGACAAAGCTGCAGGTAAGGAATGCAGTGCTGTGTGTGGGAGCTGCTGCCGTCACAGTCCTGTGAGGGTGAGCAGGGTGAAAGCCAAACTGTGGGCTCCCTCCCAGCCAACCCTCACTCTCACTGGCGCCCCAAATCCTCAGCCCAATACCTCTTTCCTGTCCCGCCCGCTCTCCACACTGAGCCCAGCCACTCCACGTTCCCTTGGGCAGGGGGCTCAACAGGTCCTGCGGTCAGCGGGCACCCTCAGCCCCACCCCATGGCCCAGGAGCCCCCAGCACAGCCGATCCAGCTCGCAGTCCCATTCAAAATGCGCTTAGCTCATGTCACTGTCACATGCAGGTGAGTGTCTCAGCTCTGTGGGCACCTAGGCCCCTGAGGGAGGGAGGTTGGCAGGCCTCTTGCTGACAGGGGCAAGATGGGGGCGTCCAGACGGGAGTCGGAGGAACTGGGTGAGGAGGAAGAGCCCGCAGGGGAAGAAGGAGGTGGGGAGGGGCTGGGGGTGGAGGGACCTCAGGGTGGGGCAACTGAGGACCCAAAGCCTCCCGGTGCCGCCGCCCTCACATCCGGGTGCACTGAGAGCTCGTCCCTGGGGGTCGCTCTGGAGACTGTTCTGGGGCTGAATGCAAAGCAGGCAACCCTCGGCCCTGGCCCCAAACCCAAGCACTGCAGCGCCCCGCAACCCCTGCCCCCACCCACATCCCCACCCTGTCCCCAGTCAGAATTCACTATTTTTAGGAAAAAGGGGAGGCCTCTGAGCAGATCCTTGAAAGGAAGTGGCTTTGTGACTGAGCAGAGGCAGGAACATAATGGCACTGGGCCCCTGTGGACGGCACAGCTGCTGCGTCAGAGCAACCCCAGGACAGGCAGCTGCAGCGCCAGCCCAGGGCCCTCGCTGAAGCTTCCTGGGCTGCCCTGTGTCTGATCTGAGAGTGTGCTGCCCTCTGGAGGGTACCTGGCTGTCACGCACATGTGCACACCCCACAGGCGCGTGTATTCACACGAACACACCTACATGTGTGCACACTCACTCCAGGCACAGACATGTGCACACTCATGCACGAGTGCACACCCCCACAGGCGCATGTGCTCACACATGAACACAAGCTTACACGTGCTCACACTCACACACCATGCACACACGTATGCGCACACTCATGCACGCACACACACATAGACACGTGCTCACACATGAACACACACGCCTACATGTGCACACTCACAAACCATGCACACACGTATGCGCACACTCATGCATGCACGCACACTCGTCCACCAGCTGAGTGCCGTAAAGTCAGAACCACATGCAAATCTTTCATCCTGGTTGGAAGTACAGTGACAGACAAAATGAAAAGGATGAGAGAAACCTCCAGCCCAGGGCCTGGCAGCTCACAGGTGCCTGCAGAGCAGCAATCGGTGTTTATCTTCCAGGAAATCGGGAGCAGGGCCACCGGCCCACTAGGCCAGCGCTCACGCCAGCCCCAGCCAGGTGCTTCCGGCCACATCACCCCTGCTGGCCCTCGGGGAGCTGGCACAGGAGCTGAGAGTCCTGTGGGAGCAGGCAGGGCTTGCTGTGGCAACAGTGCAGAGCAGAGGCCAGGCTTCGCTGCCAGGCACTCCTGCCGTTCAGGTCTTCCTGCTACCGACAGCCATGTGGCCTCACTGCAGCATTGCCCTGAAGCTCATCCCAGCTGGGGCCGACAGCAGGAAAGGCTGACTAGCAATGGGGGCAGTTCTGGGACTCTGGACCTTCAGAGTGTGGGGGAAGGTGGGTGTGGTCCCACCTCCACGTCCAGGGTCCCCTCACTGGGCTCTGGGCATCTGAGGCCTGGGTGTGCTGACCTGGCCCCCTCTCCCTGCTTAGGGGTGAGCTGCATCTCCTGGAGGCAGGGCCAGGGCCCCGCCACCTCCCCAGCACACCCAAGCCCAGGTCTGGGCTCCCAGCAGGGCCTGGGGCCACCCATGGGACCAACCCAAGCCCTCAGGCAGCTCCACCTGCAGAAAGGGTCAGGCGGCGTGTGGGATAACCTCCTCAGGGGATTAGTTCTCAGGGCTTGGTCCACTGGAAGCCAAATGCCTGCCCCCAGCCGCCTGCGACCCCTGCAACAGGCAGACCCCCATGGCTTCTCCCAGCCCTCGTTCCATGTGGTCTGGCCTCTCTGGAAGATGGGAAGTCCCGGGGTCCGAGGAGAGGGGGTGCAGGTCCCCATTTGTGGGAGTGAGTCAGCTGCCCCTCCCCGGGTCCCTAATCTCACTAAGAAAGACTTTGCTGATGACAGGCTTTCCTGGCGTCCATGCGCGACTGGAGCAGTCGCGTCTCTGGGTCAGGCAGCCACCATGAGCCTCAGCGAGGAGCAGGCCCGGAGCTTCCTCGACCAGAACCCCGACTTCGCCCTCCAGTACTTTGGGAAGAAACTGAGCCCCGAGAATGCGGCCGCAGCCTGCGAGGCTGGGTGCCCGCCGGGCTGCGCCAGCCTCCGGGAGCTCTTCCAGCTGGAGGAGAGCGAGGCCCTGCTGGAGCTGGTGCAGGACATGCAGGAGAGTGTCAACATGGAGCGCGTGGTCTTCAAGGTCCTGCGGCGCCTCTGCGTGTTCCTGCAGGCCGACTGCTGCAGCCTCTTCATGTACCGCCAGCGCAACGGCGTGGCGGAGCTGGCCACCCGGCTCTTCAGCGTGCGGCCGGACAGCATCCTGGAGGACTGCCTGGTGCCCCCCGACTCTGAGATTGTCTTCCCGCTGGACATCGGGGTCGTGGGTCATGTGGCTCAGACCAAGAAGATGGTGAACGTCAAGGACGTGGCCGAGGTGGGTCTGTGCGGAGCGTTTTGGAGGTTGCTGTGGGCAGCGCATCTCCTGCACCTGTCCCAGGTGTCTGAGGGTCTGCCTGGATCCTCGGGCCTCCGGGGAGGCCTTTTGTCAGGGCAAAAGCCTGTTCTGTGCAGAGGAGCGAGTAGCCAGAGCCCCCGCCAGGTACTGCACCTGGCCGTCTGCCTCTTCGCCTTGGAGCTTCTGGCTCAAGCTGACATTGTGTGGCCGCCGAGTTGCTCAGACCTGAGGCTGAGAGTCTTGGCTGAAACAGACTCAGGCTCAGACCTGGGTGCCTCTGATTCTGCATCCAAGTCCCATGGTGGGGGGCCGTGCAGGCCGAGTGAGGACCCCTGGCTTCTAGGGAGACAGCACAGGTCGGGGCTTCAGGGCTCTCTGGGCTGGAGGGAGGACCTGACCTAGGATTTGAGAAGGAGACATCACAGTCAAAGGTGATTCAGACATCCAGAGGGAGGGGGAGCTGGGGGAACCCCAAGCTCCCACAGTGGCAAAAGTGGCTTCACCCCATCGGAGCCCACACCAGCCACCAGGGAGAGCACACCTGGGAGCCACTGAGCATGGGGGTCCAGGGTGAGACTGGAGAGGGAAGAGAGGCTGGGAATCCAGGCAGGCTCGCTGGGGTCACTGAAGGCAGGAAGGGCAGGGTGTGTCCACACAAAACAGGGGCTGAGCCAGACGCTTCCCTCCCAAGGACAGAGGCAGCCCTGGCGGAACTGGAGACCTGGAGGAGTGTGAGGCGCCTGCCAGGGCTGGGTGAGGGCAGCCACCAGCAGAGACCTGGAAAGGCCCTGAGGGGAGCCAGCAAGAAGGGTCTGAGGAAGAAGAGGAGCAGAGAAGCCCCTCCTCCCTGTCCTGCGCCCAACCCCAGCTTCCTCTCCTCTTTTCTGTCTCCTCGGCTAAGGAGGCTGCAAGGGACCCAGGCAGCCTCCGCTCTTGCTGAATGAGCCTGGGGAATTACCCACCAGGTCCCCTGCCCATGGGCAGGCATGGTCCCTCCTTCCCAGGCAACAGGAGCAGAAGTGGAAATCCTCTTTCTTTTTTGAGACAGAGTCTCGCTGTGTGGCCCGGGCTGGAATGCAGTGGCGTGATCTCAGCTCAATGCAACCTCCACCTCCTGGGTTCAAGCGATTCTCCTGCTTCAGCCTCCTGAGTATCTAGGATTGCAGGCACATGCCACCATGCACAGCTAATTTTTGTGTTTTTAGTAGAGCCGTGTTGGCCAGGCTTGTCTCGAACTCCTGACCTCAGGTGATCTACCCACCTCGGCCTCCCAAGATGCTGGGATTGCAGGCGCGTGAGCCACCGCCCCCAGCCGGAAGTGGCAATCCTCTTATCCTACCGGCAGTAAGCAAGCAATAAGGCAGTGACCTAGATACAGTAATCCCCGGGGTTACCTTCATCTCCACTTGTCTCCTAAGAAGTGGGGCACCCACAAAGCCATCGTGCCTCTGGAGCGTGAGTTACCAGAAAGCCGGAAACCTTGGCAGCGGTGGGGCCTGCGGTGGACACTGGCCGCCTCCTCCCTCCCCCGTTCCCTCCTCGCTCCTCCCCTTTCTCCTGCCACCCTCCTCCCTCTGTTCCCCGACCTCTCTCCCTCCCTTGCTTCCTTCCTCCTGCACACAATCCCAAGCCAACTTCTCATCTCCACCGTGTCTGTGCCCTTCTCCCCACCAGGAGTTCAACCCCCAGCTGCCACCACCCCTTCCCCACCTGGCTGATGTTCTCTCGTCCCTGCCCTGCGGGTCCCCTTCAAACTGCTGGGCTGTCCTCGGTCTGTCCCTTGGCCTGGCTTGGCCCCCAGGGCTGTTCCGGGTCCTGCTACCCACCCACGGTGCCATGGCTGCTCTTGCCCCAGCTCTGACCTCCTCCGAGGACTCCCACCTCCCAGTATAGCTGGTGCCTCCCTGAGGGGCCCGGCTGGGGCCTGTCCCTCCATTCTGCGAAAACCCCTGGGACGTGCTGGGTCTTAGTTATCACAGACTAAGGGAACAGAGACTTGAGTCTAAATTGCCAAAAACGCAAATTTTCATTAACCACTGCCACTAAGTTCACCTCTCTGTTTACAGAAGGGGAGACTGAGGCAGAGCACACTCGGTCTGGCCCATCTCGCCCTCCTTGAAGGGTGTGAGTAGCGGCAGCTGGATCAGGAGAGCAGCACATTCCTGTGGTGCAGGAGTCCCCAGACCAGGCATGAGAGTTGCACACCTACTGTACCCGGGCAGACCTGCCACACGCAGGCCAGCACACCACACCCAGGACAGCACACCACACCTCACACCCAGGAGAACACACCCAGAACACAACACCCGGGACAGCACACCCCACACACCACACCCAGGAGAACACACCCAGAATACCACACCCAGGAGAACACACCCAGAACACCACACCCAGGACAGCACACCCAGAACACCACACCCNAGAACACACCCAGAACACCACACCCAGGACAGCACACCCAGAACACCACACCCAGGAGAACACACCCAGAATACCACACCCAGGAGAACACACCCCGCATACCACACCCAGGACAGCACACCCCACACACCACACCCAGGACAGCACACCTCACATACCACACCCAGGAGAACACACCCAGAACACAACACCTGGGACAGCACACCCCACACACCACACCCAGGAGAACACACCCAGAACACCACACCCAGGAAAGCATACCCAGAACACCACACCCAAGACAGCACACCCCGCACACCACACCTCACACCCAGGAGAACACACCCAGAACACAACACCCGGGACAGCACACCCCGAACACCACACCCAGGAGAACACACCCAGAACACCACACCCAGGAGAACATACCCAGAACACCACACCCAAGACAGCACACCCCGCACACCACACCTCACACCCAGGAGAACACACCCAGAACACAACACCCAGGACAGCACACCCCGCACACCACACC
>NW_016107432.1:2502681-2505023 GCF_001604975.1 Cebus imitator
CCCTGCATACCACACCCAGGACAGCACACCCCGCACACCACACCTCACACCCAGGAGAACACACCCAGAACACCACACCCAGGACAGCACACCCCGCACACCACACCTCACACCCAGGAGAACACACCCAGAACACAACACCCAGGACAGCACACCCCACACACCACACCCAGGAGAACACACCCTGAACACCACACCCAGGACAGCACACCCCACACACCACACCTCACACCCAGGAGAACACACCCAGGACAGCACACCCGGGACAGCACACCCCACACACCACACCCAGGAGAACACACCCAGAACACCACACCCAGGACAGCACACCCTGCACACCACACCCAGGACAGCACACCCGGCTGGCTCACCACACACAGGCCACCTGGAGTCTCGCCCTCCTGAGCCCTGTCTCCCTGTTTACACTGGGGAGCAATGTCTGCCTTGCACGGGAGCTGCAGTGGCTAAACCAGCCTGCTCCTGCACACAGGTGGGCCCTGAGTCTGCAGGGCCGGAAACCACCTCCTTCGGGAGCTGAGGGTGTCAGGCCAGGCAGGGCTGCAATAGCCTTCGGGCGCCCTTGTCCCCAGTGGCCTGTCCCAGGAGCCGCCACAGAGGGAGTTGCTGCCCTGGGCTCACACTCTGGGGCCTACAGAAAGCCCAGGCAGTGCCAGGCACGTGAGAGCAGCTTCTGGGAGGTACAGGGCTTCAGCTGCCACCCGGAGGCCCTGTGTGCTCCCAAAATCCGGTGACTCTAAGTGTTGCTTGTCATGGCAGCCCCCTGGGGAAACACGTGGATCCCAGGGCCTACATGGGGTGGGGTTGGACGGTGGGCCCTGCTGGGACTCGGGGCTGAGCACAACCTTTCTGGAGCCTGGCCAGGCCTGGGCCTGAGGTGTAAACCTTAAAAACCTTGGGCTTAGGAACCAGAAGGACACCAGGCCCTCCTCCATCACTCCCAACACGTCCGAAGCTAACAGGGCAGCGGGTGAGAGGCCCTGCCCAGCCACGCAGTGTTCACGGGCCCCCAGACAAGCATCTCCGCGGGAAGGAAGCACAAGCCGGGGTGCAGAGAGGGAGCAGCAAGCGGCGAGCGAGGGAGGAGCGAGGGCGCAAAGGAGGAGAGAGGGGGTGCGCGGGGGGGGGAGCACGAGAGAGGAGGGAGGGGGCGCCGGAGGGGGGGTGCTGAAGGAGGGAGGGGCGCGCCGGAGCGGGCGGGAGGAGGGAGGGGGCGCGCGGGAGTGGGGGGCGAGGGAGGAGGGAGGGGGCGCGCGGGAGGAGCCAACACCGCCTCCCCCGCCCCGCTGTGCGCCGGGGCAGGTTGGCCACCCACACCTGCTGGGGAAGCCGCGCCCCTCCCTCACCCTCTGGGCCCCCAGACCTTCAGGAGTTCCCAGCGCGGGCGGCGGGGCTGGAAGGTCCCATCCGCGGCGGGAGCAGCTCGGCCCCCCTCCGAGGGGCGCGGGACGGGGCAAAGCGGGTCCGGAGTCAGACTCGGGCTCAGACTCTGCGGCGGTTTCTGAGCCCGACCCGCCGAGCAGCTCCTGGCCCTGGGACCCACGGGACGCGCCCCAAAGGCCCTCCCGGGCACGGTGGGTCCCCCAGCCCCTTCCCCAAAACGCCCATCACGGGGCCCTGCGCGTCACAGCGATGGCGGCGCTTGGACTCGGACCTGCCGGGTCGCCGTGCGGCCGAGCGGAGCGGGGGCGCGGAGAACACTGGCGGTGGGAGCCGGCGGCAGAGGGAGGAGGGCGGCTGGCGGGGGACGGAGGCTTGGGGCGCTTTGAGGAATCCCAGGGGGCGAAGGCCCCCGCGCTCGGCTGTGCTGAGCTCACAGCCCCCGGCCTGCGCGGCAGAGCGGATGCTCGGGATTCCCGAGTCCGCGGCCGTCGCCCGATCTCACCCGGGCTCCCAGCTCCTCTGATCGGGAGACTCTGGGGAGGCGGAGACAGTGGAGAGGGAGAGACCAGCAGGCGGGGACCCCCGGCCGAGCATCACCACGGGGGACGCAGAGCTCCGTGGGCAGAGGCCAGCGGGGGCGCGTTCGAACCTTCGCCTGCGGACGCATGCTGGTGTGGCTGCGTTTCACAACGGGCGGGGCAGCTGGCAGTCAGGCGGCAAGGCTGAGGGGTCCATCCCTGTGGTCGAGGGGATTTTTCGGGGTGGTAGTCTCAGGAAGTGAAGCCTGGGCTGGGGTTGGGCTGCTGGGAGAAGTGCCTGGGCCACCAGGGGCAGGGGAGGGAGCCGCTGAGGCCAGAAGCTGCTGTGGCCTGGCTGGTGCACGCCAAGGAAAGGAGAGCAGGCGGCAGGAGGAGAGAGGAGGAGAGTGGAGGAGGGGGGGA
>NW_016107432.1:2506346-2523609 GCF_001604975.1 Cebus imitator
GGGGGCAGTGGGAGAGGGGAGGAGAGTGGGGGGCAATGGGAGACAGGAGGAGAGTCAGGGAGAGCAGGGGGCAGTGGGAGAGGCATGAGACTAGGCATATTGCCCTAAGGCAGGCTGGATGCTTCCATGTGGGGCTCTTCGCCATCTTGATGGCAGATTTACAAAACAGTGAACACTCCCTGTGGTGTCCAGGGAAGCTGTGGAGGGCAGTGTGCCAGCAGGGTTTGGTGCAGATGCTCCTGGGAAGTCGCTGGCTGGGCAGCTGCTTGCAGAGGCCTCACAAGGTACAAGAACCAGGGGCAACCTCACTCAAAAGCAGCTGCTCGAAGGAGCATAGTTTCTGGCAGAATCTCTGCAGTGGCCAAGCCCCAGTTCTGGCTGCCTGCACCATCTGCCGTCTGAGGGTCACATTGTGAGGATTCATGTGGCACCATCTGAGGGTCATGTTGTGCTTTTTCCAGAATCACTGCTATATGTCCAGGTGTCATGCTGTGGATGTGTGTGGTACCATCTGAGGGTCGTGTTGTGTGAATCCATGTGGCATCATCTGAGAGTCATCTTGTGTGGATCTGTGTGACACTGTCCAAGGGTCATGTTGTCTGGATTTGTGTGGCACCATCTAAGTGTCATCTTGTGTGATGCCTTCTGAGGATCACATGCGGATCCATGTCATGCCATCTGAGGGTCATGAGGGTTACACTGTGTGGATCTGTGTGATGCCACCTGAGAGTATGTGGGTCACATTGCGTGGCTCTGTGCGGCACCATCTGAGGGTCACGTTGTGTGGATCCACGTGACACCATCTGAAGGTCACGTTGTGTGGATCCATGTGGCACCATCTGAGGGTCATCATGTGTGGATCTGTGTGGCACCATCTGAGGGTCAGGTTGTGTGGATCTGTGTGGCACCATCTGAGGGTCACATTGTGCTCTTTCCAGAATCATTGGTATATGTCCAGATGTCATCCTGTGAAGATCAGCAACCAGGGAAGGACTGCAGGTGAGGGTGTCAGTGAGGCTAGCAAGGGAGGAGTTACAAGGATGGGCTCCAGGTAGAAAGGGAGGTAAATAGTAAGAGTAGATCTGAATTCAGCAGGGAGCACACATAGTGGCCACTGTAGCACTGACAGCTGGTGGGGGGGACATGTCCAAACTGCCACAAGCACAACATGTAGCACGACATGCAGGGAGGAGTGTGCTGTGCTCGGCTAAGGTGCCAAGATGAGCCCTCAGGGGACCCAGGTGTGGAGATGAGCCCTCAGGGGACGCAAGTGCAGAGATGAGCCCTCAGGGGATGAAGGGGCTGAGATGAGCCCTCAGGGGATGAAGGGGCTGAGATGAGCCCTCAGGGGATGCAGGGGCTGAGATGAGCCCTCAGGGGACCCAGGTGCTGAGATGAGCCCTCAGGGGACCCAGGTGCAGAGATGAGCCCTCAGAAGATGCAGGTGCTGAGATGAGCCCTTAGAAGACGCAGGTGCTGAGATGAGCCCTCAGGGGATGAAGGGGCTGAGATGAGCCCTCAGGGGACCCAGGTGCGGAGTTGAGCCCTCAGGGGATGAAGGAGCTGAGATNGCCCTCAGGGGACCCAGGTGCGGAGTTGAGCCCTCAGGGGATGAAGGAGCTGAGATGAGCCCTCAGGGGATGAAGGGGCTGAGATGAGCCCTCAGAGGACGCAGGTGCTGAGATGAGCCCTCAGAAGATGCAGGGGCTGAGATGAGCCCTCAGAAGATGCAGTTGCTGAGATGAGCCCTCAGGGGATGAAGGGGCTGAGATGAGCCCTCAGAAGATGCAGTTGCTGAGATGAGCCCTCAGGGGATGCAGGGGCTGAGAGGAGCCCTCGGGAGACACAGGTGCTGAGATGAGTCCTCAGGGGATGAAGGTTCTGAGATGAGCTCTTAGGGGACCCTCCCTGGGTGTTGGATCCAGTACCAGGATGTTGGCACCACTGCCCAGGCTGCCACCCCTGCCAGGGCTCACTCACCCATCTTCCTGCTTCACCATCTTTCAAATGTTGGTTTTCCTTCAATCAAACCCACGTGGCTATGGGCAGCAGCTGCATCTCCACAAATTGGGAAAGAGGGAGCAGGCAGGGTGGGTGCCGTTTGGGAGCACACCGGAACCTGGCCAGCCCCCAGCAGGCTTCCTCTGATATCAGGTTCTTGCTGCAGGGGAGGAGCTGGAGGGAAGTCTCAAGGAGTCTGCCATATGCCACTGTGGGGCCTCCATCCCTAGAAACAGCTCGAGATGTGAGGCACATCCCAGGAGCTCACCTTCAGCTGGAGCAGTAGTTGAGGGCAAGGCCTGTTATTTTTGCCCCGTTGACTGGTGAGGAGAAGCCCACAGAGCCATCTTGTGCCTGCTGCAGGCCACACGGGTGGGAAGTCCAGACCCCAGCAGGGCTGACCCCGGAGCCATCCATCTGGGTCACTGCCCCAGGGCACCCTGGCCTCACGTAAACAAACGTCAGAACCAGGAAGTAAGAGGAGGGTCTGGGGTCACATCCAACTCTCCAAAGGACAGAATCCCAGTTGCCGGGGTGCCTGGTCTCAGTAACCCTCAGTGCGTCTGGGCCAAGGCAGAGCTCAGCTGACCTGTTCCTTGCAGGGCTGGAACCTTAGGCCGGAGACAGGAGGGGCTGCTGTAAATCTGGTGGCAGTGAGGGTGGGTAGGAACCCCCACCTCCCCCCCAGGAGCCAGAGCCAGGCAAAATTCTCATCATGGTGGGCCCTGGGCCCCAGGGAACAGACCCCTGGGAGTGTGGGCCTGGGAGGCCAGAGGGGTGGTGGGCAGACCCCAGAGTGCAAGGACTCACACCCCGACTTGCCAGCTGCACCTGCCCTGGATAGAGCGTCCCACAAACAAGCCTTAGTCAGAACCGGCTCATCCCACATCCCACCCACTGCTGTCTCTCGGGGAAGGGTGTAGGGGTGTCCTGCAGGGGGCTGAAGGCGGGAGAGGCTTCAGGAGTAGGAGAGCAGGGCAGGCTCAAGAGGTGTCCAGGAGGCCAAGGTGGTGGAGGGTGGCAGGTGTTGGATGGCAGGGGAGGTGCCCAGCAGGGCGGGGCCACCTGTGAGGCCTGTCTAGGTATGCGGGGCTGAGCACTGGGGGCACCAGCATCCTCAGCACTGAGGTGTGTGAAGCCAGGCTGGAGTCACAGGCATGGGCCTAGCTCTCACCGCCCAGCGGCCACGTCCCAGTGTCCAGCAGGGCCCCCGGGGCACCTCACACCTGGAGGGCAGCAGCCTCCTCAGAGCTTGGTGGCAACCCCGGTGGCATGGGCTTCAGGCCCACAGAGTAACAGCCTCCGTAGCCTCTCTCCTCTCTTGCCGCAGTGCCCTCACTTCAGCCCATTTGCTGACGAGCTCACTGACTACGAGACCAAGAATATCCTGGCCACGCCCATCATGAATGGCAAAGACCTTGTGGCAGTGATCATGGCGGTGAATAAGCTTGACGGCCCGTGTTTCACCAGCGAAGATGAAGACGTGAGTGCCGGGGGAGGGGGTGCGTCTGCCTCCTCTCGTGCCCATCTGCCCGCGTGTTCTGTACTGCCTGCCTGCCTGCCTGCCTGAGTGTTCTGTGCTGCCCACCTGCCCGCCCATCTGCCCGAGTGTTCTGTGCTGTCCGCCTGCCCGCCTGCCTGCCCATCTACCCGAGTGTTCTGTGCTGCCTGAGCGTTCTGTGCTACCCGCGTGCCCACCCGCCTGCCCATCTGCCCACCGGCCCACATGTTCTGTGCTGCGTGTCTGCTAGGCTTGGCTCCGCATGCTCACCTGCACGTTGCTGTGCTCCTGTGTGTCCGTGCAAACGTGTGTGTGTGTGTGTGTGTGTGTGTGTGTGTGAGAGAGAGAGAGAGAGAGAGAGAGAGAGACAGAGACAGAGACAGAGAGAGACAGAGACAGAGCTCGATGGGGTGCCTGCCTTGCATGACTGAGCTATTGTGTGCCAATCCATGTCTGTGCCTGCTGGGCACAGCTTCCTGGCGTTTCTGGGCAGCCTCAGGTAGGCACGTTTCTCCTGCCCATGGTCACGTGTCTGAAAACTGTAATTTTAACTCCAATTGTTGCAATTCCTGTTTCAGGTGTTCTCGAAGTACTTGAATTTTGCCACATTGAACCTGAAGATCTATCACCTGAGCTACCTCCACAACTGTGAGACACGCCGTGGCCAGGTACCCGCATGCTGAGCACGGCTCTGCCCAAGGGGGCCAGGCTCTCTCTGCCCGTCTCTGCCTGCACAGAGTTGGCGGTGACAGGTGGTGTTGGGCGTTGCTCACCTGGGCAGGTCCCAGGGTGGGCATGGCTCCAGGGAGAGGAGGGTGCATGATTTCTGTGGCTGTGCTGAGCTGCAATGGCCAGACCCTGTCTGTCACTTGCCTGCAACCTGGCCAGAGTGGGTGTGAGGCACCTGCAGACGGGGAAAGGGTCATCCTTCCTGGAAGCTGTCCCCAACCTCCTTGGGAGGAGCTGGCACAAGTGATAAGTGAGCAGCGGAGCAGAGGGCATGGGGGCGTGGCAGGAGGGGCTCCCGGCAGGTCCAGCCCTGGCTGAGATGCTGGGGAGGGAGGCCTGAGGACCTGATGGAGTCAGGTGTGCCAAGGTACGTGGGAAAACGCAGGGGGTGACCTCCAGGGCACGTGGTCCTCCCGTCTGAGACCTGGGCTCAGGGGAGACCTGGATGGACAGTGAGTGGGCTGGGGAGGGGGGCTGTATGTTGGGGCTGGGAAACCGTTCACACGGTGGCCTCGGGGCTGAGCCACAAAAAGTGGGAAAGATGACTGGCCGCCTCCTACCTTCCCCATGTCTTGTTCTGTCTGCAGTGGCTGCCTGGCCCTGACCGCCCCCTGCAAGCCTGTTGAACATGGGGAGAGGCTGAGGCCTTTATCTCAGCATCTGGAGGGAGGCTGGGTTTAGGGGCCTCCTCCTGGCTCCAGGGTTGCCTCAGGGGCGGTCGGGAAAGGCGGTCAGGGCCCCTCAGGCATCCAGCCATCCAACCAGGAGGACCGATGATAAAATCCCGGGGGGGGATGCCTCAGCCCCAATTCAGGCAGACCTCCCACAGGCCAGGGCCGTGGGAATCAGGGATCAGGGCAACTGCATCTGTGTAATTTATCTGGAATTCATTTGCATGAGACATTTGTCTCTTCCTCCCCATTTACTAATTTATTCAACCATCTATTTATCTCAGTCTGGACTTATGAGTATTGTGTGCTTAGATTACAATACTTACGAGTATTGTATGACATTGGGAGCTCTTTCACTTGGCTCCTGTGCCCTTTTTACATGACCCCATCACTGTGGGGTTTTGATTTGGGTTTTTTTGTTTTTGTTTTTTTTTGGAGATGGAGTCTCGCTCTGTTGCCTAGACTGGAGTGCAATGGGGCGATCTCAGCTCACTACAACCTCTGCCTCCCAGGTTCAAATGACTCTCCTCCCTCAGCCTTCTCAGTAGCTGGGAATACAGGCACACGCCACCACACCAGGCTAATTGTTGTATTTTTAGTAGAGGTGGGGTTTCACCATGTTGGCCAGGCTGGTCTTGAACTCCTGACCTCAGCTGATCCACCCACCTCGGCCTCCCAAAGTGCTAGTCTCCCTCAGTGCTGGAATTACAGGTGTGAGCCACCACATCCGGCCTGGCTTGGTTTTCAAATTCCTCATTCTTAGCACTACAGGATGCCCCGGGCTCATTGTGTATTTCCTTCCCTGGTCCTGCCCTCAGTCACTTCTCCAAGGAGCCCGGTTCCTTCTGCTGGAATGCAGTAACGGGAGCCATGGCCTGGGGGCTGGCTGTGCTGGTTGCAGGGGTCGCTGCTTCTGGGCCCTCTCAGCCAGCAGAGCAAGGGGCAGCTGTGCCCTGCCAGCCCTCACATGTCCCTTGCACATCCCTCGCGTGTGCACAGAGCTGCGAAGTTTCCTACACGTGGCAGCTGAGCTCGAGCTGATGGCTCCAGCCCTGGTCTGCTTGACAGCGTGGCTCAATCTTGCTTCTTCCTCTTGCTGATGCGTGAATTCCCACCCCAAAGAGGGATGCCTGGGAGCCAGCCTCCATCCATGCACTCAATTGTCTGAGTCCAGTGCTGGTGAACAGCCAAGTCAGGATTGTTCACCGCACCCCGTGGAGAACAGTGTTGCCAAGTAGAATATGGTGTTTGCTCTGTTCCTTCCCACCAGTGATGAGAGAGTTCCTGCTGCTTGGCACCCTCACCAGCACCTGCTGGAATTGTCATCTGATGGGTGTGTGGCAGCATCTCATTACTGTTATAATTTACAATCCCCTAATCACAGGTGATGTCACACATCTTTTCATTTACATATTTGCCATCTGTATGTCTTAATCTTTGGTGAGGTGTCTGTTCAGATCTTTGGCCCTCTTTGGGTTATTTGTTTTCTTATCATTTAGAGTTTTCATTTTTATTTTATTTATTTATTTATTGGAGACAGGATCTCACTCTGTCACCCAGGCTGGAGTGCAATGGGACAATCTTGGCTCACTGTGACCTCCACCTCCTAGGTTCAAGCAATTCTCTTGCCTGAGCCTCTCAAGTAGCTGGGATTACAGGTGCCCAACACCATGTCTGGATCATTTTTTTGTATTTTTAGTAGAGATGGGCTTTTGTCATGTCAGCCAGGCTGCCCTAGAACTCCTGACCTCAAAAGATCTGCCCGCCTTGGCCTCCCAAAGTGCTGAGATTACAGGTGCAAGCCACTGCACCCGACCAGAGTTTTTAAATATAGTTTCAAGACAAGTCCTTTATCAAATCTGTTTGTTTTGAGAGCTTCTTGCTGAATTAGGGTCCCAGTGCCCACACGGCTGGCAGCCTTGTCCCAGCAGGTAATGGAGGGGGCTGGGCCTGGTGTTTGCCCTGCACCTTTCACAGGCTCATCTTTCACCTGGTGGGCAGCCTAATGCCTAATTGTCCAACCCACAACAGTGCTCCTCACACTGGAAACCTGTTCATATCAGCAGGTGTCTGTGCTCCCGACCTATGGCTGCGTCTAGCCCAGGTGGTGCGTCCTGGCCATTGCTGTGGTACAGGCAGCCCAACACCCAGTGTCCCAGGGAAAAGCCAGCCTGGGGTAGCTCCCAGCTCTTCAGATGGAAGCATAGATTCACCCACCACTGTGATAGGAAACATGTTCAGAGATTTTTACTAGAGGTCCTGGGCAGGAAGGCATCATGATTCAGGAGGGCAGTTTTGCATTTTGGGGGGTGTTTTATTTTTCTTGGGGCAAGGTCTCACCCTGTTGCCCAGGCTGGAGTGCAGTGGTCCAATCATAGCTCACTGCAGCCTCAAACTCCCAGACTCAAGAGATCCTCCTGCCTCAGCCTTCCAAGCAGCTGGGACTACAGGTGTGCCCCACTACGCTTGGCTATTTTTTTTTTTTAGAGACAGAGTCTTGTTGTGTTGCCCAGGACAGCAGGAGGGCAGTTCTGTGATGTTTTTCTGGGGTCCACATTTCACAGGAGGCAGGAATGGCAAATCAGGCAGAGCAGGGGCTCTACAAGCAGCAAACATGAAGAGATAGAGACCCAGTCCCTCAAGTTCATGGGCGAATGTCTGAACGGCCTTTTCTAAAGGAAAGGGGGAGAGGTGGGGAGCCCAGGCTTCTGGGCAGGTGAGATACCTCTAAGGTCTTATGGCTGCCATTGGCTTGAGCCATTTAGGTGCAAAACTGGAAACTGTCCAGGGTGATTAAGCCCTGCTTCTGGAATGAGAAAGTTAAACTTGTATTCAAAAAGTGATGCTGAGGCCAGGTGCAGTGGCTCACATCTGTAATCCCAGCACTTTGGGAGGCCGAGGCAGGCAGATCACCTGAGGTCAGGAGTTTGAGACCAGCCTGACCAACGTGTTGAAACCCAGTCTCTACTAAAAATACAAAAAATAGCTGGGTGTGCTGGCATCTGTAATCCCAGCTACTGGGGAGGCTGAGGCAGAAGAATCACTTCAACCCGGGAGGCAGAGGTTGCAGTGAGCTGAGATCACACCACTGCACTCCAGCCTGGGCAAAAGAGTGACTCCGTCTCAAAAAATAATAATAATAATAAAGGAAAAGTGATTCTGAGGCCAGGAGCAGTGGCTTACCGCTATAGACCCAGCACTGTGGAAGCTGAGGTGGGAGGATCACTTGAGGCCAGGAATTTGAGACCAGCCTGGGCAATATAGTGAGACCCCATCTCTAAAAAAACAAGAAGAGTGATTTGCAAATATATTTTTTTTAACCAGGAAGTGACTTGTCTTTTAATTCACTTAACACTGTATTTTGCAAAATAGTTTTAGATTTTATTATAATAAAGTCCAATTGGCTGGGTGTGGTAGCTCATGCTTGTAATCCCAGCACTTTGGGAGGCCAAGGTGGGCTGATCACCTGAGGTCAGGAGTTTGAGACTAGCCTGGCCAAGATGGTGAAACCCCATCTCTACTAGAAAAAAAAAAAAATACAAAAATTAGCCAGGTGTGGTTGCAGGCACCTGTAATCTCAATTACTCAAGAGGCTGAGGCAGGAGAATTGCTTGAACCTGGGAGACGGAGGTTGCAGTGAGCTGAGATCACACCATTGCACTCCAGCCTGGATGACAGAGCAAGATTTTGTCTTGGAAAAAAAAAAAAAAGTCCAACTTACCATTTTTTTCCTTCAAGATTGTACTTTGTGCTGTATCTAAAAACTCATCACTAAACCCAAGGTGACCTTGATTTTCTCTCATTGTCTGCTAGAAGTCCTATAGATCTGTATTTAAATTAGGTGTGTGCTTCATGTTGTGAACGGTATAAGATGCATCTAGATTAATTTCTTTATTTCTTTTTTTTTTTTTTGGCTGTGGAAGTCCAGTTGATCCAGCACCATTTGTTGAAAAGGCTACCTTCTCTCCATTGTATTGCTTTTGCTCTTTTGTCAAAGATCAACTGACTCTATTGGTCTGAATCTGTTCCTGGGCTCTCTATTCTGTTCTGCTGATGTATGCATTCTTTCTTCCACAATACCAGACTTGATCTCTGTAGGTTTAGAGCAAGTCTTGAAGTTGGGAATGTCAGCTCTCTAATTGTCTTTCTCTTGCAGTATTGTGCTAGCTATCCTGCGTTTGTTGTCTTTCCACATAAACTTTAGAGGCAGTTTGTCAATATCCACAAAATAGCTTACTGGTATTGTAATTGAGACTGTATTGAATCTGTAGATCAGTGGCTCACACCTGTAATCCCAGCACTTTGGGAGGCGGAGGTGGGTAGATCACCTGAGGTCAGGCGTTCAAGACCAGCCTGGCCAACATGGTGAAACCTCATCTCTACCAAAAATACACAAAAAATTAGCCGGTTGTGGTAGCACAAACCAGTAGTCCCAGCTACTCAGGAAGCTGAGGCAGGAGAATTGCTTGAATCTGGGAGGTGGAGGTTGCAGTGAGCAGAGATCACACCATTTCACTCCAGACTGGCCAACAAGAGTGAAACTCTTGTCTCAAAAAAAAAAAAAAAATCTAGATCAAGTTGGGAAGAATTGCTGTCTTAGAAATAGTGTATCTTTCCATCAGCAAACACAGAATATCTCTTCATTTATTTAGATTTTTGATTTCTTTCATCAGAATTTTACAGCTTTTGCATATAGATCCATAATTTTATTAGATTTGTACCTAAGTAGTTTATTTTTTCCATGGTAATGTAGGTGATATTGGGTTCTTAATTTCAAATTCCAAATGCTATTGCTGTTATAAAGCAAAGCAATTGACCTCTGTATGTTAACTTTGTTTCCTGAGCAGAGAACAGGTGAGGGTGCAGTGATTAGCCCAGGAGCCTGGCCTGGCTGAGCAGGGGGTCCCTGAGTGCCAGAAGCCTCACCTTCTCCTTGGTCATGTCTAGGAGGCCCGCCAAGGACCGTCAGATCAACACTTTTAAACCGAGGTCTATTGGGCTGTGCAGTGGAGTCAGGCCACCCAGGGTCCAGGCTCCTGCAGGACCCATGAGGCTGTGACTGCAGGTCCACACACAGCCATCAGAGCCACGCTTTTAAACGAGGTCTGTTGCTGGGGGGTCCCTACAGCACCTGCCCTTCCCCACTGCTCCCCATCCACCCTGGTCCTCAGTGCACCAGGACCACAACTGCCCCAGGGTCCCTTTGCCAGGACACTGCCCAACCTCCCTGCACCGCCTTCCCCCGTCCCATGGCCCACCCTCTGCTCTGGTGGCCTGTGCACCTCACCTGTACTTTCCTTCCTTATGTGGGGCTTCCTGCCCCCAGATTAGAAAGTAAAATCCGGCCAGGTGCAGTGGCTCAGGCCTGTAATCCCAGCACTTTGGGAGGCCAATGCAGGTGGGTCACCTGAGTTCAGGAGTTCGAGACCAGCCTGGCCAACATGGCGAAACCCTGTCTGCTAAAAAATACAGCTTTGTTTCTGGGGAGGGCTCTCCTCCTGGCTAGCTGTGTTCCCCGCCCCATAAGCAAAATGCCTTGCTACGTTCATTACTACTTCCAGGAGTTTTTTACTGATTACTTGGTATTTTTACCTAGAAAATCATGTCCTCTGCAGGCAAAGATAATTTCATTTCTTCCTTCTCAATCTGTATACATTGCATTCCTTTTTCTTGTCTTGTTGCACTAGCTAGGACTTCGAGTACAATGTTGAATGTGAGTGGTGAGAGGAGGGAGACATCTTTGCCTTATTCCCAATCTCAGGAGAAAGCGTCCACTTTCTCACCATTAAGAATGACATTGCCCAGCACGGTGCCTCATGCCTGTAATCCCAGCAGTATGGGAGGCTGAGGCAGGCAGAGAGCTTGAGCCCAGGAGTTTGAGACCAGCCTGGGCAACACGGTGAAACACCATCTCCACAAAAAATGCAAAGAAAGTTATCTGGGCGTGGTGGTGTGTGCCAGCAATCCCAGCAATCGCCACTGCACTCCAACCGGGGCACAGACAGTCTCTCAAAAAAAGACAAACCCACAGCCAATATCATACTGAATGGGCAAAGCATTCCCTTTGAAATGTGGCACTAGACAAGGATGCCCCCTCTCACCACTCCTATTCAATATAGTACTGGAAGTTCTAGCCAGAGCAATCAGGCAAGAAAAAGAAATAAAGCGTATTCAATTAGGAAAGGAGGAAGTCAAATTATCTCTATTTGCAGACAACATGATTGTATATTCAGAAGACCTCATCATCTTAGCCCAAAATCTCCTGAAACTGATAAGCAAATTCAGTAAAGTCTCAGGATACAAAATCAATGTGCAAATATCACAAGCATTCCTATACACCAATAACAGACTTAAAGAGAGCCAAATCAAGAATGAACTGCTATTCACAATTGCTACAAAGAAAATAAAATACCTAGGAATACAACTAACAAGGAACGTAAACGACCTCTTCAAGGAGAACTACAAACCACTGCTCAACGAAATAAGAGAGGACACAAACAGATGGAGAAGCATTCCAAGCTCATGGTTAGGAAGAATCAATATCGTGAAAATGGCCATACTGCCCAAAGTAATTTACAGATTAAATGCTATCCCCATCAAGCTACCAATGACCTTCTTCACAGAACTGGAAAAAAAAACCTTAAACTTCATATGGAACCAAAAGAGAACCCACAGAGCCAAGTCAATTCTAAGCAAAAAGAACAAAGCGGGAGGCATCACACTACCTGACTTCAAAGTATACTACAAGGCTACAGTAATCAAAACAGCATGGTACTGGAACCAAAACAGAGATATAGACCAATGGAAAAGAACAGAGGCCTCAGAGGCAACACAACACATCTACAACCATCTGATCTTTGACAAACCTGACAAAAACAAGCAATGGGGAAAGGATTCCCTGTTTAATAAATGGTGTTGGGAAAACTGACTAACCATGTGCAGAAAGCAGAAATTGGACCCCTTCCTGACACCTTACACTAAAATTAACTACAGGAGGATTAAAGACTTAAACATAAGACCTAACACCATAAAAACCCTAAAAGAAAATCTAGGCAAAACCATTCAGGACACAGGCATAGGCAAGGACTTCATGACTAAAACACCAAAAGCATTGGCAACAAAAGCCAAAATAGACAAATGGACCTAATTAAATTCCACAGCTTCTGCACAGCAAAAGAAACAGTCATTCGAGTGAATCGGCAACAAACAGAATGGGGAAAAAGTTTTGCTATCTACCCATCTGACAAAGGGCTAATATCCAGAATCTACAAAGAACTAAAACAGATTTACAAGAGAAAAACAAGCCCATTCAAAAGTGGGCAAAGGATATGAACAGATACTTTACAAAAGAAGACGTATATGAGGCCAACAAACATATGAAAAAATGCTCATCACCACTAGTCATTAGAGAAATGCAAATCAAAACCACATTGAGATACCATCTCACACCAGTTATAATGGTGATCATTAAAAAATCTGGAGACAACAGATGCTGGTGAGGTTGTGGAGAAATAGGAACACTTTTACACTGTTGGTGGGAGTGTAAATTAGTTCAACCATTGTGGGAGACAGTGCGGCGATTCCTCAAGGACCTAGAAATAGAAATTCCATCTGACCCAGCAATCCCATTACTGGGTATATATCCAAAGGATTACAAATCATTCTATTATAAGGACACATGCACATGAATCTTCATTGCAGCACTGTTTACAATAGCAAAGACCTGGAACCAACTCAAATACCCATTGATGATAGACTCAACAGGGAAAATGTGGCACATATACGCCATGGAATATTATGCAGCCATCAAGAACGATGAGTTTGTATCCTTTGTAGGAACATGGATGAACTTGGAAACCATCATTCTCAGCAAACCGACATAAGAACAGAAAATCAAACACTGCATGTTCTCACTCATAGGCAGGTGTTGAACAATGAGAACACATGGACACAGGGAGGGGAGCATCACACATTGGGGTCTGCAGGGGGGAACTAGGGGAGGGTCAGCAGGGGGTGGAGAGTTGGGGAGGGGTAACATGGGGAGAAATGCCAGATATAGGTGATGGGGAGGAAGGCAGCAAACCACACTGCCATGTATGTACCTATGCAACAATCTTACATGTTCTTCACATGTACCCCAAAACCTAAAATGCAATAAAATATATATTTTTTTAAAAGTCAAAAAAGAGAATGCCATTAGCTCTAGGGTTTTTGTTGAATTTAAAAAATCTAATTGTAGAAGTTCCCTCTATTTCTAGTTTGCTAAGTGTTTTTGTTTTGTTTTGTTTTTTGACAGAGTCTCGCTCTGCTGCCCAGGCTGGAGAACAGTGGCATAATCCTAATGCACTGCAACCTCTGCCCCCAGGTTCAAGTGATTCTGCTGCTTCAGCCTCTTGAGTATCTGGGATTACGGGCAGCTGCCACCATGTCCAGCTAGTTTTTGTATTTTTAGTAGAGCCTGGGTTTTACTATGTTGGCCAGGCTGGTCTTGAACTCCTAACCTCAGGTGATGCATCCATGTCAGCCTCCCAAACTCGTGGGATTACAGGCATGAGCCACTGCACCCAGCCATGTTTTTATTCTGAGTGAGTGTAGGATTTGTTGAATATTTTTTCTGCATTGATTGATAACATCCTGTGTTTTTTTTCAAATTTTGTAGGAACTTTGCATACCTGTGATAAAAGACACCTGGTCATAGACTGTAATGATTATTTTCATACGTTGTTAGATTGACCTTACCATGTATTCTTAAGAATTTTTGCATCATATTCATGAGCTATATTGGCCTGTAGTTTTTCTTTCTTATAAGGTCTTTATCTGGTTTCGTTAATAAGGTAATTTTGACCTCATTGAATAAGAGTGTTCCCTCTGCTTCTACTTTTTGGAAGAGATTGTACTGAATTGACGAAAGTTTCCTAAATGTTTGGTCAGATTCACCAGTGAAACCATCAGGGACTGGTGCATTCTTTTTGGATGATTATTAATTATTGATTCAATTTTTTTAATACTCAGAGCACTCTTCAGATTCTTCTACTTCTCCTGGTGTGAGTCTTGATAGTTTGTGTCTTTCTAGTAATCAGTCTATTTCATCTAAGTTAAAATCAAATTTTGAGTCCAAGACTTGTCACAATATTTATTATTTATTTTCTTCTGCTTGCTTTGGGCTTAATTTGACCTTTTTTTTCTACTTTCTTAAGCTTTGAGTATTGATTTAGATCTTTCTTCTTTTTTAATATGTGCATTCAGTACTATAAATTTTCCTCCAAGCACTGCTTTCCCTGCACCTGACAAATTCTGATAGGTTGTCTATTTTTATTCTCATTCAGTTCAAAATCTTTTAAAAGGTCTCTTGGGACTCTGGCCCATCTGTTATTTAGAAGAGTGTTGTTAAATCCATTTTGAATTTTTCAGCTATATTTCTGTTATTGATTTCTAGTTTAATTGCACTGTGGTGTAAGAACATATTTTTCGGTTGCTTCAGCTGGCAATGGCAGCAGGAGCGGAGCTGGTGGGGCCTGTGCGACCGCCTGGGTTTGTGAAATGGCTGCTGACATTTCTGAATCCAGTGGGGCTGATTGCAAAGGAGACCCAGGGAACCGTGCCAAGTTAGATGCTGATTACCCACTTCAAGTCCTTTATTGTGGAGTCTGTTCATTACCAACAGAGTACTGTGAATATATGTCTGATGTTGCTAATTGCAGGCAATGGTTAGAGAAGAATTTTCCAAATGAATTTGCAAACCTTACTGTAGAAAATTCACCCAAACAAGAAACTGGAATTAGTGAGGGTCAAGGAACAGCAGGGGAAGAAGAGGAGAAGAAAAAACAGAAGAGAGGTAGAAGGAGTCAAATTAAACAAAAAAAGAAGACCTTACACGAAAGGTTACTATAGCCAACATTCCCAGAGCAAAAAAGAAACATGTGACAACAGTGTGTGGCCTTGCAACTTTTGAAATTGATCTTAAAGAAGCACAAAGATTTTTTGCTCAGAAATTCTTCTGTAGTGCCTCAGTAACAGGGGAGGATGAAATTATCATTCAGGGAGACTTTACAGATGACATAATTGATGTCATTCAGGAAAATGGCCAGAGGTAGGTGATGACAGTGTCGAAGATCTTGGAGAAGTGAAGTGAATTTGAAAATGTATCTGTGTTTAATGGCCTGAACTGAGAGTTGATATGGTCAAAGGGAGAGAGGCCTTTAAAAAAAAAATATATATATATATATATTAAAATATATATATATATATATATATATATATATACACACACACACACACACACATTTATTTATTTATTCTATGGTGAAACTGTAGACTGCCTTCGTCCTTGGCATTTTCACTGTTCTGTACAAGGCTGCTTGTTGTTTCTTGGTTTTTTTTTTTGTTTGTTTGTTTGGTTTTTTTTGAGATAGAGTCTCACTCTGTCACCAGGTGTCAGGCTGGAGTGCAGTGGCACAATTTCGGCTCACTGCAACCTCCACCTCCTGGGTTCAGGCAATTCTCCTGCCTCAGCCTCCTGAGTAACTGGGACTACAGGCACGCACCACCATGCCCAGCTAATTTTTGTATGTTTTTTTTTAATAGAGACGGGGTTTCACCATGTTGGTCAGGATGGTCTCGATCTCTTGACCTCATGATCCACCCACCTCGGCCTCCCAAAGTGCTGGGATTACAGGCTTGAGCCACCACGCCCGGCCACGGCTGCTTGTTTTTTTATTGCCAAAGTCAAATAAACAGGGGAGACTGTCATGCTCATACATGAATAGAATTTAGTCAAATAAAAAATTTTGGTCATTTGGTACTGACTTTCTCTTTCTTTCTCTCTCTTTTTTTTTTTTTTTTTTTGAGTTGGAGTCTCTTACTGTTGCGCAGCTGGAGTGCAGTGGCACAATCTCAGCTCACTACAACCTCCGCCTCCCAGGTTGAAGCGATCCTCCTGTCTCCACCTCCCAAGTAGCTGGAATTACAGGCGCCCACCACCACACCTGGCTAATTTTTCGTATTTTTAGTAGAGACAGGGTTTAACCGTGTTGGCCAGGCTGATCTCAAACTCCTGACTTCGTGATTTGCCTGTCTTGGCCTCCCAAAGGTCTGGGTGTGAGCCAGGTGCCCAGCCTGACTTTCTCTTTTTCTCTTTTTAACTTTATTTTTTGAAAAACCCAGTAGACTTTTTGTTGGGAGCATTTTTGTTGATTATTTTACGGATCTAAAGCTGGGTGATTTTTTCAAAAGAGTTTGAACTTGGCCTCCTCACCAGTAATATGTCTCCTTGCATCTTTGATGTGATAGTTTTGAGATGGGTGAGAATCTAATAGATTCGTGGTTGAATTTGCTTTGTCGTTACCAAGTCCACCCTGTGGGCACAATAACATACTGTTGGTAGGAGTTGTTCGAGCTATTCTGGAGATTATTTGGTAAAGTATACTAAAATCCTTAAAACCATGTGTGCGCACCGTTTGAATCAGTAAGCCACTTCTTTGACATTAGAAGACATTAGAAGAAATAATCAACCTTGCATAAAACTTATGGATGAAAGTATTCATCACAATATTATGTATAATAAAAAATTGCAAATGTTATAAAGGAACAATTGGAAAATGGTTAAAGAGGTGATGGTGCTTTGTATGGTAGAATATTATGCATATGTTTAAATAATCATATTTTCTAAGATTACTTGGAAACATGTTTGGTAATGTCAAGTGGGGGCATCCCAGGCATTTATTTTAGAAATTTATCATCATAATTTTAGACATTTATCATCATTGTTCTGAGTGGAAGGCCATTCAGAGAGGCTAGAGGTTCTTATTCTGCCTATAAATTATGTGAGTAAAATTCTGCTAACCAATTAAAAATGTGCACCCATGCTCAATATGTAGTCCTGGAAATAGCAATTGAAACATGTTTTCTCACAAGAGAAAAATGACAGTTTTAATGATGCATTAGATGAATTTAAACTCTAAGTCAGGTGCAGCAAATTGGAAAGACTTGTGGTGTTTTAAATTTCTGTGGACACTTTTAAGAAACTCAGAACCCATGAAACCATTTTTTATTGCCATGCAAATTACAACCTTGAATGAGTATTTTTTTAAAATAAAGTCTTAGAAAATATGTAATAAAGATGTGAAATTTTAAAATGAAAAAAACAAACATTTTTTGTTATTTTTATTTTCAAAATTCTGTTAAGATATGTTTTATGGCCGGGCGTGGTGGCTCAAGCCTGTAATCCCAGCACTTTGGGAGGCCGAGGCGGGCGGATCACGAGGTCAAGAGATCGAGACCATCCTGGTCAACATGGTGAAACCCCGTCTCTACTAAAAATACAGAAAATTAGCTGGGCATCGTAGTGCATGCCTGTAATCCC
>NW_016107432.1:2524674-2527140 GCF_001604975.1 Cebus imitator
AGCCTCCTGAGTAGCTGGGATTACAGGCACGCGCCACCATGCCCAGCTAATTTTTTGTATTTTTAGTAGAGACGGGGTTTCACCATGTTGACCAGGATGGTCTCGATATCTTGACCTCGTGATCCACCCGCCTCGGCCTCCCAAAGTGCTGGGATTACAGGCTTGAGCCACCGCGCCCGGCCAAAGTGGGTTTTTTATAGACAGCATATACAGGGTCAGGTCTTAGTTCTTTTTATCCACTCTGAAAATCTATCCAGTGGTGTATTAGGCTATTCACATTTAAAGTGATTCTTGATCTAGTTGGATTAATATATACCATATTCTCAACTGTTTTCTCTGTGTTGTGCATGTTCCTTTTGATTTTTATCATCCCTTCTTTCTGCCTTCTCCGGTTTTAATAGAACATCTTATCCCACACTCTCTCCCCTCTTAGCTTATCAGTTGTACTTGTTTTTCTAAAAAATTTCAACATTGCCGCAGAATTTGCAATAATCGTTTCTGACTACTCTAAGCCCCCTTCCAAACAGAATTATACCACTTCACTTAGAGGGCCGCTATCTCACGCGATGTACCTACAGTTCCTCACTTCCACCCTTACAAGTTTCTGTCATTTGCTCTACTTATCCATGTGATATCATCATGTAATATACTGTTACTGTTACTACTTTGAACAAATAGTTATCTATTCAAGAAATCAAGAAAAATAAAATATGTTACTTTCCTGTCATTTATTTATTTTCTCTCTTCCTTTTTTCACGCAGGTGCAAGTTTCACCTAGCTCATTCTTCCTCTTTCCAAGGAATATTTCCTTCAGGGAAAGTCACTGGCAACACATTTCCTCAGTTTGTCTGAGAACGTTTTTATTCCTCCTTCACTTCTGAAGGATAATTTTACTGGACATAGAATGATAAGTTAGCACGTTTTTCTCTCAACACTTCAAGTGCTTCCCCTCACTCTCCTCTTGCCTCACAGTTCCTGATGAATGTTTCCAGCGTCTTGGTCCAAGCACACGTGGTCGGCCGTTTCCCCACCCCCAGCTTCCCTCAAGATTTTCAGCTTGATTTTCTGCAGTTTGAATAGGACGTGCCTTAGGATCCAATTTTTTTTTTTTTTTTTTTTTTTTTTTTTTTTTTTTTTTTTTTTTGGCGTTTGTCTCTTTTGGCGGTCACTGAGCATCCTAGACGTGTGGTTTGGTGTCTGTTGATAACTTTGAGAAATCTCAGCCATTTTTACTTCAAACATGTCTTCTGCTCGCTCCTTCTGCTCCTCCGGCGCCCGCCGTCCACTCGCACCTTCTGTACCCCTCTCTCTGCTCCGCGCCCTCCGCTCGGGGCTCCCTCTGCGTTTCTGCATTTCTGCTGGTGCGTCTTGGAGCTCCGTGCCCCTTCCTCAGACACGCCCAGCCTCCGATAGGCAGGAGTGTCCTTCGTTTCCATCTCGCTTTTCCTGTTCAGCACGTCTTGGTCTTCCCAGGGCATCCATCTCTGCTTAGGTTGCCACCTGCTCAGGTGCACTGCCTCCTTTTTCTAGTAGTGCCTTTAGCATATTGATCATTGTAATTTTACCGTATTTTTTATTTTTTGGGAATTATCAGACTGGGAATTTAAAATTACTATGATCACGCCAGGCGAGGTGGCTCACACCTGTAATCCTAGCACTTTGGGAGGCCGAGGCAGGCAGTTCACCTGAAACCAGGAATTCAGGACCAGCCTGGCCAACATGGTGAAACCCCGTTTCTACTTTAAAAATACAGAAAATTAGCTGGGCGTGGTGCATGTGCCTATGATCCCAGCCATTGAGGAGGCTGAGGCAGGAAAATCGCCTGAACCCGGGAGGCAGAGGTCACAGTGAACCGAGATCTTGCCGCCACTGCCCTCCAACCTGGGCAACAAGAGTGAAACTCCATCTTAAAAAAAATAATAGAAAGAAAGAAAGTAAGATCCAAGACTCAGGCATTTTTGCTGGTTCTGTTGTCTGGTCAGCCCAGCCCTAAACCAGGCAGTAGGAGAATTACCAACACTTAGGAACGCCTTGTTCCCAGCCTCCTGCAGGCATGTGCAGACCAGCTCTTTTCCAGCCTCTCGCACGCGCGTGCAGACTGGCTCCAGGTGGGTTCTAACACACGACCTTCGGGTCTCCATGCAGGACTTTCCCAATCCTGGGAAACGCTGTTTCTGGCCTTCCCCTCCAAAAGGCATTTTTGGGAACCCTGACTTGCACGGGGCACAGGTCTGCCTCCAGCTCGTTTTGAAAATAGAAGTATATGATGAGCAGAGACCAGCCCCGCATTCTGCCAAACGCGGGGACCTCGTCTCCCTCCTCCTTGAGCTGTGGAGGGAAAGCTGGGCACTGGGATTAAAGCAGCCTCCAGGCACTCACCCTCCCCGTGTCCAGGGAGACAGTCCCCGGCCCTCCCACTCCCCCTGTCCTGGGAGACAGTCCCCGGCCCTCCCACTCCCCCTGTCC